>NW_017671731.1:232731-256854 GCF_001879085.1 Nicotiana attenuata | reverse complement strand
GAATCCGGAGTTGTGAATTTCGTAATTTTTCGAGGAGTGGGCCCGGGGCTCGGGTATTGCCAACTTCATGATTTTTGATATATTTCGAATCTTTTTGATTGGGTTATGACCCATTAGCCTATTGTGATGTATTCCTTGTGGTTTTGATCAGATTCGACGCGCGAGGAGGTCGATTCGAGGGGAAAAGGCATAGCGAGCTAGACTTTGACCGGCTAGAGGTGAGTAATGATTTTAAATGATGTTCTGAGGGTTTGAAAACCCCGGACTTGCACAACTTGGTGCTATGTTGAGATGAGACACGCGCTCCATGACGAGCGCAGGGTCATTTACTATTGGGGACTGTGACTTGGTCCGGCCCGGATGATATTTTACCGCATATTAGCAATGACTTGTTGTTTTCACTATGATTTGGGCTTATTGCCATATTTGGGCTTTATTGCCGACTGTTTGAACTCTTTATGAACTATCAACACTGTTTTCCTCAGTGTTTGAAATATTATTTGAACTCAGTCCACGTGATTTACATTGTTTCTTGAACTCAGCCATATTTACTCAAAATTGGAGTTTTAAACTGATATTTGAACTATTGTTCGAGCTGAGTATTATTGCTTTACTGTTGCCCGAGGGGCTGTTGACTATTTCTGGACTGATTGAGGCCGAGGGCCTTATGTGAGGGCATGATGCGTGAGGTGAGGAGGCTTTCAGGCCTCGTATTGATACTGTCAAGGCTTTCAGGCCTTGTTGATAGCGCTTGGGCTGTAGGAGCCCCTCCGGAGTCTGCACACCCACAGTGAGCGCGGGTATCTAGAGTAATTAAATATTGAACAGTGGTAACAATGACTGTTATACGCGTTTGGTCAGGTAACAATGACTGACCAGTCAGGTAACAATGACTGACCAGTGGTAATAATGGCACTGTAATGCGCGTTTGGTCAGGTAACAATGGCTGACCATACTTGAGCATACTTGTTTTTTTTTATTGTTTTCAAAGAGATAGTCTTCCTATATTTCACTGGTTTCTACCGTTTATCTGATGTTGCTGCTTGAGATAGCATTATTTGTGCCCTTGTGGGATTTTATGTTCTCAGTCGTTATTTAATTTTATTACTCACTGGGTCGGAGTACTCACATTACTTCCTGCACCATGTGTGCAGAGGCAGGCACAGCTGAGTTCGTACCTGAGCGCTGATTTCCTTCCAGACCAGGCGGACTAGGAGAGACGAGGTAGCTGTCGACGTCCACAGCCCCGTTTCTTCCTTATCATCTGCATATTTTATTCATCTTCAGACTATGTTTCCAGACTTGTAGTATTTTCATCAACTCTGTAGAAGCTCGTGACTTGTGACACCCCGATCATCGGGCTGAGTTGGGATGGTTTTTCCCCGTTATGTTACATTTATTTCCGCACTTATGATTAATCAGTATCTATGGTTTAAATCTGTTTATGCTAAGAAATTGTCAAAAGTAGTGTTGATTGTTCTGTCGGCTGGCCTTGTCTTCACGAGAGGCGCCATCACGACCGGGTGGGAATTGGGGCGTGACATCCAGGGAGTATTATTTTTCAAATTATATCATAAATTGTGTATTTAGCTTATGTTAAAATTTAAGATTTGTAGTTGCTTTGTTTAGAAAAAACTAAGCTTTGATTTTAAGTTTTCATGCTTGTATGGCTGTATATGTCCACTAACTTTATTCCTGGTTCTAAAATGATCTTATACAATTACAACATCATGCTATCATTGATTTTACATGATATTAAAATATTTTTGTGAAACATTAAAAAGCATTATGGTCATGTTATGTATTAACGAGGACTTTTAAGATCGATAGCCTAATCTAATTAGATGCAATATTTTTATGCTGATAATTGACAAAGTGATATCATTATGTTTTAATAGCCTATTTTGATATCATCTGTATTAAAACAGAATATGCTAGCAGTAGTTATTACTTAAGATTATTTGTTTTTTTAAGTTAAGTATATTTAGTTATGTGTTTCAATTCTTGTGTGCATTTTATTTAATCGTCTTGCATTATTTTGCAGTAATACATCACATAGTAATAACGCTACATGGTGACTCTCTTATTGACATGTTTATATATAGGATACTAGTACACGAGTTTGTACTCTATCATATTTTTATTGATAATAGTTCTTATCATTTCTATTTGCTTATTTTTATGATAGATTTACTATGTGGCTACATAAAATTATATTCCATTCCCTGATGTGAATCAGACCACTTGTGATAAATATTATATAAGGATAAGACGCTGGGTTCAAGTCCCAACGCACCATGAGGGTAAGACATCGGGTTTTGAGTCCTGATGATCCATGATTGTAAAAGTTGGGTTCGAGTCCCAACTCATTATGGCCTAACATGTCTTTATATGGGTCAGACATTGGGTTTGAGTTCCAATGCACCATATGGATGACATAGTGATGACTAAAAAAAATAATATATTTTTCATGGAAAAGCATGAATCTTGTCTCACTTGATTTGCACCATTCTTGAAGTGAATGTGGTAGCAATGCATAATAAGTAAATGAAGACAAGTGGTTGACCAATGAACATGGGCGTGCCATTGATAAAATAATAATAGTCATCATTATGGTAATTGTAAAAAAATGAGAACAATAAGGGTTCTCGAAGTAATCCTTCAATAGGTGAAGGAAATATTTACCATCAAATTGGTATGAAAAATTTATAAAGCACGTCGCGACAATTATACTCCATTCTTTGAAGAGAATGTGACTTGTGCATTGAGAATGCAGATTCATTCCTGAAGGTGAATGTAACAATATGTGATAAAAGTAATGAATAAAGACGTGCAATACATGATTGGATACACAACACAACTCACCTCTAAGGGAGGTTTGAGAGAAAGAGAGATAATGAATATTACTGTGTGATTACATGAATATGTCATTGGTCGCGTACATGTGGTACGCCAAAAATAATTTGACATGCCTTATAAAAGTTATTAAAGGCAACAGTAAAGCAAGAAATGATTTTGCTTATGATGATTTTGACCATGACAATTATTATGATATGATTTTCTCCGTGAAGGAGACATTCACCATATGAATGGTGTGACAAAAGATCTTGTAGTACAAAATCAATTAAGAGCTCCGGAAGAGCTAATTTGTTACTACCCGGATGAATAAAATTGTTCATGACATTGATATTGCAGTAAATCTCAAAAGAAACTTTTTGAGTTTCAAATGTATCAGCCAAAGTGGTTGGCATATTGAGACTATAAATGAAAGGAAGATTGAATATCTTCATATTACTATATTCATACCGGGTAAATATGAAAGATTACCCGATTTTTCTTCTATTTGTACTACAGATGTATAAGCATCGTGATGGAATCACATGCCATAAGTAAACTAGAGGTTTGATGAAACAAATATTAGTTGGCATGACCGGTTGACCATCCCGGTTCAATTATGATGTGAAAATTGATTGAGAATTCATATTGGCATATATTAAAGAAATAGAAGATTCTTTAAGAATTCTCTTGTGATGTTTTTTTCTCTCATGATATACCAGTTAAGGTTGGGATTGAATCCCTTGATATCTGGAATGAATAAAAGGTGATATATATGTATGGGCCCAATCACCTGCCATGTGGATCGTTTACTATTATATGATTTTAATAGATGCATCTATTGTATGGTCACATGTGCATTTGTTATCAACTTGCACTTTGGTTTTGCAAGGTTGTTTGCTCAAATTATTAGAGCACAGTTCCAGAATATATATTATGATAATTTATTTTGATAATGCTGGTTTAAATCAAAGTTGGTTTAGCAGAAATTGTATGCCTCCAATTAAGCTAAACCATTGATTATGAGAATAAAACTCCCAAATCGAAATTTGGTATGAGGTATATTATTTAATATACAACAACACTTGTACGCATCTAGCCAACAAGTTATGATAAATTCTCCCCATCACAATTGGTTCAGGGTCAGGAACCAAATATTTTCATTTAGAAATATGGATGTACTATATGATTTAATTGTGCCACCACAATGCACAAAGATTGATCTCAATGAAGGTTGGGGATATGTGTTGGTGATCCCAACGTTAGGGGGAGAAAATGAGCAGCTGAAAAAGTAATACATGGAATGAATTATTATGAGTACACTTAGATCCTCGTACAAGAAAATATGAATATGAACTTGAAGTTCAAGAGATAATTCATTTGCAAAATTATGCCAGACGCATTTGCTGACCCAAAGTTAAATGTCATATTTCAGCTGCTAATGCTCCAAATGGAATAACGTTCATGATAGACAGTGTCTATGGCACGCATCAAGCGTAATAGACTAATCGGTTCCAAAGATAAAATTCCTTGAAGAAGGAGAGGATCAAATGTTCAAGATGGTCATAATAAGGAGGCAAGTGCTCTATAAGAGCACCGTGACATAACACTTTATAAGACCTCATGGGAGAGGCTCAGGTACCTGAAAATAATGAGATATCGATAAGTTATGTCTCTATTGTGTGATGATGGAACCGATGTAAAATGATCATCGATGATGTTGTTAATATAATGTAGCGCTAAATATTATTAATATTGACGAGGATCTTGAGCTCAAATCTGTCATGGAATTTGGACAGATAAATGATTGGCCAAATGAAAAATATGCAATGAAAATTGACTTCATCTGAAAAATATGAAGTTGGACGGATAGTTCCAACAGCTGAAAGTATAAAGGCTATATGGAGATATCGAAATACGATTAGTGTTATATTGCGAAAGGAATCTTTGATATATATTTGTTTATTCTAACAATTATTGTCAAGGTTTTGTTGGTTATGGAAATGCAGGCATTTTCTGAAATTCATTCTTGAAACAATCTATTTGTATATGAGGGTAATGCCATATTGTGATATTCAACAAGGTTACAATTACATTGAAGATGATACTGCATGCATAGCTCAATTGAAAGAAGGACCATCGAAGGAGACAAAATAAAGGACATTCACCATAGTTCTTCAACAAATTTGTTCAAGTGATAATTTGACAAACTTCGTCACATGCATTGCGGATCTCAATATTAGAGAAGTTGATACAAGGTTGGAATTCGTAATCTTCGAAGAATAAAGTGATGTTTTCATCAGGGGGAGGCAAATACGAGCTACACTCTTTTTCCCTTAGCTAAAATTTTATCCCACTGGGTTTTTCTAGCAAGGTTTTTAATGAGGCAGCAAATAATGCGTATTACAAGATATGTGTACTCTTTTTCCTTCACTAAGATTTTTTCCCACAGGGTTTTTTCTTAGTAAGGTTTTACGAGGCACATTATCTATAGACATCCAAGGGGGAGTGTTATGAAATATTATTTTGTAGTGGATGTCTATAACTCCTAAAGAAGTTACTCCCACTACTCTTCTCCATTATGTAGATAACTCCCACTACTTCTCACCATTATAGTTGTAACTCCCACACCTCCATGACCTCCCCATGATCTTCCTCCATGATCTCAAATGTTTAATGTCATGTTTATGGCATTCTTTTGTGTGCCTCTATGTAATCCTATAAATAGAGGGTTTTGGCATCACATTGTATACACTTGAATACATGGAAGAAATAGATTCTCTCCTCTCTTTCTCCCTACATTGTTGTCTATCTTCTTGTTTTATATTATTACTTTGAGCTTAGTTTCTTAACAAGGATGGATTTATTATGAAGAAAATAATATTTTGGTATGAATATTGATATTTTCCGCTTCATATGAGTTTTCTATAATGATTATATGTAAGATTATGATGTAGTAAAAATAAATTTTATACAACTAGTTATATATTATACAACTTATTTACAACTTATCTACAATTTTAATAAATTATTTCTACCCAGTTAAATACAACTACAATATCATACAACTTAAATACAATTTTATACAATTTTATACAATATGACTTTTGTATATTTTGTATCTGATTTGTATGTATATTGTATGTGGTATGTGCTTCTTCCTCTCTAAAATTCCAATCAAAACTTACTCTCTTAATATAATTTTGATACATATCAACAACTTTATGTAAAAAGATAGTATTGATAACTTAAATACAAATTTTATACAATGATTCATACATTATACAACTACTTTTCAACTTTCATACAACATTCAAATAAAAAAAATATATAATTACAACAGAATACAATTTACATACAATTATAACACAACTTTACTACTACTACTACTACTACTACTACTACTACTACTACTACTACTACTACTACTACTACTACTACTACTACTACTTCTTCTTCTTCTTCAATCTGAAATTCAGCTAAAATCAAGTCTAATTTTTACCAAACACCCCCAAATTGAGGTATAAACTCCAAAAAATATTATCAATTGTTTGCAATAACGCCCAATCCAAATAAATAATAGTTTTTGAAAATCCAAATTCGAATTCAAAGCTTCGAAGCTTTTTAATGGCTATCAATGGTGGAGAATCAAACATCTTCAAAATTTATTGATTGACAATTTTAATTCAAACATCAATTGTGCAACATGAAAGGGAATTGCTAAGTTAAAACGACTGAAATCAATTGATGAATTCCATTAAAACTCTATACAACAAGAAAGCATAGAAAACAAAGAACGTCAAATGAAGAAAAACTGGGAGAATATATATATATATATACTATATATATATATATATATATACTATATATATATATATTAATATATATATATATATATATATATATTATATATATATTATATATATATATATATAAAAGAGAGGGAGAGAGAGAGAGAGAGAGATGGGGAAAGAGAGTGGGCAAGTATAAAGGGATAAGGAAATAACTGATATTCCTTAATTCCTAATATAAAGGGATACTCATTTAAAACTTATTTGTATGTAATTGGTAAATTATATTTGACCATGTAATTAAATTGAAACTTGAGGGGAGGGTAATAAGGTTTCAAATAGTGTATAGGAAGGTAAAAATCCCTTTCTTAACAGGTACCCAATTGTGATGACCCAAAAGGTCATCTCTTGTCTGAACAGTCAAATCTGTGTTCTGAGGCCTTAAAAATCTCCTTTTGTCCCACACCTCGATTTGCGTGTGCAGTCCGGGCGTATATCTGGAAAGTCTTTATGTGAAAACTTGAGAAAAATGCTAATTTTGCCTTTAAAATTGAATTTAAGTTGACTTCGGTCACATTTTGGGTAAACGGACTCGGACCCGGACCCGAGATTTGGCGGTCCCGGAGGGTCCGTAGAAAAATATGGGACTTTGGCGTATGCCCGGAATTGAATTTCGATGTCCCTAACCCGAGAAAAGAATTTTAAAGAAAATTGTTTGCTGGAAAATATAAAGACTTTTGGAAATGAAATGGTGTGTGTTCTTGATAGTATCGGGCCAGTATTTTGGTTCCGGAGCCCGGTACAGGTTTAAAATAATGTTTATGTCGAATCTATGAAATTTGGTAAGAATCGGAGTTGATTTGATATAAATCGGACCCTCGGTTGTGAAAATAGTAACTTTAGGGTTCTTGAGAATTTCATTGATTTTGATGCTAAATTCGTAGTTGTTGATGTTATTTTAATGATTTGATCGCACGAGCAAGTCCGTATGGTATTTTTGGACTTGCGTTCATGTTTGGTTTGGAGCCCCGAGGGCTCGGGTGAGTTTTGGATAGGCTACGGAGTGTTTTGAGACTTAAGAAAATTGCTGGTGTGATTGCAGGTCTGCAGACTTCGCATTTGCGAAGTCTGGCTCGCAAATGCGAGCACTGCAATTGCGAAGACTCATCGCAATTGCGACGACTGGGCTGGGCAGGGGACCTTCGCATTTGCAAAGTTCATCGTCGCAAATACGACACGCACAGTAACCACAATTGCGAACAATGTTCGCATTTGCGAAGGCAGTGGGCCGGGCCAACCTTCGCATTTGTGAAGCATTGGTCGCATTTTCGAGTTCGCAATTGCAAACATTTTATTGCAAATGCGATACCTGCAACTGTGTAAAACCCAACTTAGACGGGATTTCAACTCATTCTTTCAAATTTTCAAACCCTAAGCTCCCATAGGCGAATTTCCAAAGTCAAGTTCTTCCCCAAATCATAGGCAAACAATTTCTAACTCATTTCTTTCAATCTACTTCATCTTTTTACAAGATTTCATCACAAAATCTAGGGATTTTCATGGGAAGTTGGATGTTTTTGGGTGAAATTTGGGAATTTCAAAATTTGGGAATTTAGACCTCAAGTTGAGGTCGGATTCCAAAACTAATTACATATCCGGGCTCGGGGGTGAATGGGTAATCGGGTTTTGGTCCGAACCTCGAGTTTTGACCAAGCAGGCCCGGGGTCAATTTTTTACTTTTTTGGGGAAAATGATAGAAAACCTATAATTAAGCATTGGAGTTGAATTCTTTAGCATTTATTGATGTTGTTAAGTTAATTATGGCTAGATACAAGTGAATTGGAGGCGAAATATAAGGGGAAAGCGGTGTTTGAGGCTTGAGCTTGGCCGTGGAATTCGAGGTAAGTGTTTGGCCTAACCTTAGCTTGAGGGAATAGGTGTTGTGTCTTATTTGCTACGTGTTAGTGTTGTGTACGACATATAGGTGTGGTGACGAGTATCTATACGTTGGTGTCAAGCATGCCCGTGAGTCTTATATTGTGACCGTGGTGATTCTCATTATGTACTGTCCATGCTTAAATTGAAGATTATCCCTGTTGAACAAAACTTATGATATTTTCTTGGTATTTGACCATTGTTGAGTATTGGTTCAAGTTGAGATAACGAGATTGGTTATAGCTGATTCCCTTGTCGGGATGTATTTGTTCCTATTGTTGATTCCCTTGCCGGGATTGTATTTGTTTCCATTATTGATTCCCTTGCCGGGATGTTATTATTTCTACTGTTTGGGTGAGGAAAGAGTGATAAAGCACGAATGGTGATGCCGTGCACATTTATATTTATATTAATACATATGGTGAGGAAGAGAGGAAGAGAGATAAAGCACGAAGGGTGATGCCGTGCACATTCATACTTATGCATATGGTGAGGGAAGAGTGATAAAGCATGAAGGGTGATGCCGTGCACATTTACATTTATATTGATGCATATGGTGAGGAAGAGTGATAAAACACGAAGGGTGATGCCGTGCACATATCCATCATTGATTTCATTGTGAGGATTGAGAGTAAAAGCACGAAGGGTGATGCCGTGCATTTATTTTCTGTTGCTGTGATTATTTGCTGTTATTGGTTCAAGTGCCTTGATTGTTTCGTTTATGTTATTTCTGTGTTTCCTTATTCCGGTATCCCCCATAGCATGTTTCCCCTTCCCGTAAACTTTTGATAGCTTCTATTATTGTTATTCTGTTAGATATTGTTAACTGCACAGGTTTATGATGTTGGTCGTGTCCTATCCTCGTCACTACTTTGCCGAGGTTAGGCTCGGCACTTACCAGTACATGGGGTCGGTTGTACTGATGCTACACTCTGCACTTTTGTGCATATCCCAGTACTGGACTATACGGACCGTAGATCGAGGTTGCTGCCTTCAGTATAGTGGAGACCCGAGGTAGTCCTGCAGGCGTCCGCAGGCCTTGGCGTCCCCCTTCTATCTTGCTTCTTTTCTGTTTTATCGATTTCTGAGACAGATTTGTATTTTCTTCTTTAGACCACTATTTGTAGTATTCGTAGACAGTCCGTGAAATTGTGACACCAGTTCTGGGTGGAGTTTTATTATGGATTTCATATTAGTATTAAGTTAAACTGTTAAATTCTGTTCTTCCGCATTTTGATTTTTGCTGATTTTCTTATATCATCTGGTAAATTGTTAAAGTTAAAGGAAAAAGGTAAAATAATCAGTAAAGTTGGATTGCCTAGCGGGTTCAATGTTAGGCTTCATCACGGTCACGACGGAGGGAAATTCGGGTCGTGACACCAATATAGTGGCACTTCAGATTTCTTCTGCTTTTCTGCTTCTTTCGCTTATCTTTTTCTCTTCCTTTCTCCAGAAAAGCTTTATAGGTTATGTTGTATTCACTGAGGAACTCACAAGGTCTCTTCCTTTCTCATCATCCGATTACTTTTTTTTATACTTTGCTAGTTGTTGTTTGCACCATAAAACAAGTTTTGCTCAAAAGTGAAGAATTTCAAATTAAATTCGTGAGAGAATAGTTGATGCTAATTAGTAGGAAAGGCAAACAGGAGGGTCGGATATGGTACGGATCGAAAACGGGTAATGAAAAAACGGATAAATTATCCAAACAGATCCATATTTAATACGGATAAAAAATGGGTTAACCGGCGGATAATATGGGTAGCTATATTATTTACCTATATTATCCATGTCTTCTTGCATATAATCACTTTTGGAGAATTCTTAGTCTCCCTAACTTGAGGAACCCCCAAGTTGAGGCTTCACTAATGTAAAACTTAGACTCATTGGTTATCCATTGGTTACCCATTGGTTATCTATTTTCTAGATGGATAATATGGTTCTTATCCATATTTGACCCGTTTTTAAAAATTTATTATCCAACCAATTTTTTAGTGGATAATATAGGTGGTTAACTGTTTTCTTTTAACCATTTTGCCACCCCTGATAATTAGTAAATCTTATGGTTTAAGAGAGAAGAAGATGGAGTATTTACCAGAGAGAATTGAAGTTAGGATTGCTTAAGGTGAAGTTTAGACGCGATTCTGAAGCTGAACGATAGAAGGATTTTATATTCAATTTCCTGAAGTTGCACTGAATCGATGGAAGAACTTGAGATCCGACTTTCTGAAGCTGCATTGAAGTGATGGAAGAACTTCATATTCGATTCTGTAGTTGCACATTGAAGCGATATAAGAACTTCAGATTTTACAAACCCTAAATTTGTAACTTCTGACGTAAATTTTAAGTTAGTATGATCCAATGTTGCCTCGTTAAAAACCCTTTCTGAAAAACCCAATTGGGACAAAAACGGTTCAAGGCAAGAAGAGTGCAATGTGTGCTTTCAGACCTAAAGGCTTCATGTCGCTCCTTGTCGATAACTTGCAAGTGTTAGTCAAAAAATAGAAAGAATTGAAATGGGGTCGTACCTCAGCAGTAATTTCGTTTGAGATGAGTTACGTTTCAATTGTTCGGTAGCTGTTCTCCGTCCATCATTTCGAGCTTATAGGACTCTTTTCCTATGATCTCAAGAATCTGGTACGACTCTTCCCGGCCGAGTCCCAATTTCCCTTCTTTGGATATCGGGTGTTTAACGCGACCTTCCTCAGTACTAAGTCCCTATGAAATTTGACCTCGATTATTTCTCCTCTCACTCCGTGCAGACTTTTGCTCAGATCTGCTGCCTCTATGGTATCCATTATACGGTTGATATGAATCTCTATTTGACCTTGGTTCTCGGTCGATATCATCTCTTTATTCTATCTACGGTCCTGTTAGGATAAACAGACTCAGAAGGAGCCCCCAGTTGATCATCCTCGACCCTGATCTTCGACTGATACTAATTTTTTACATCGGCCCAAGTGACAGCTGGATAGTCGATGTGACGACCCAAAGGGTCATCACCTATTTTCTCATTCATTCCGTGCTTCCGAGGCCTTGAAAACCTCATTTTTAGTCGCCTCGATTTGCGTGCGCAGTCCAGGCGCGTAGTCGGAAAGCTTAAATATGAATTCTGTGTGAAAAATGATAAATTTTGGTATTAATATGATTAAAGTTGACTTTGGTCAACATTTTGGGTAAACGGACCTGGATCCATGATTGGATGGTCCTGAAGGGTCCGTAGAAAAATATGAGACTCGGGCATATGCCCGGAGTCGAATTCCGAGGTCTAGAGCCCGAGAAATGAATTTTTCTGTGAAATTATTTTTCTGAAATTAATATGGAAATTTGAAACGAAAATTGATTAGAACGTGTTGGTATCGGGCCCGTATTTTGGTTCCGGCGTCCGGTATAGGTCTTATATGTGGTTTAAGTGCTTTCTGTGAAATTTGGTTGAAATCGGGCGTCATTTGACGTGTTTCGGACCTAAATCTTTACAAATTAAGGTTTATGAAGTTTGATGAAAAAGTGATGATTTTGAGGTTTGATTCATTGTTTTTGATGTTAATTTGGCGATTTGATCGCACGGGCAAGTTCGTAGGATGTTGTTGAGTTAGTGTATGTGTTTGGTTAGGAGCCCCGAGGGCTCGGGAGTGTTTCGGAGGTATTTTGGAGTGTTTTCGGAATTAGGAAAAGTTGCAGAAAATGGGTTTCAGCTGTTGCAGACAATTCCTTCTTCGCGTTCGCGACGCCTCTTCCGCGTTCGCGATGCCTTGAATTGGTCCTTCATCGCGTTCTCATTAACCCCATCGTGAACGCATAGGGTTATTTGACCCCGGGGGCTTGGCCAAATTTTTCCTCTCTGCGTTCGCGTACAGCCCCTCGCGAACGCGTAGCCTTACAAATTCCTTCATCGCGTTCGCATTAGCTCCACGCGTTCGCATAGAACAAATTCTGAATCCCCAGCTTTTACTCTTCGCGTTCGCACCCCCCTTAGCTCGCGAACGCGATGGCTTTTCCAGTGATACCCTTCGCGAACGCGACCCTCCTGTCGCGAACGCGAAAGGCAATTTCGCCCAGTGTTTTTTTTAAAGTTTTAGAAACAGTACATTCGGGATTAGTTCAAAAATTCACACGAGCTCTCTTCTTCCCCAAGCTCTAGGAGTCCATTGAAGCCCCCATTCTTCAAGACCAATTGGGTTAGTAAATCCCCACTCATTTCCTTCATTTTCTTTCATTAATTAGTGAATTTCTAAGCTTAAATCACATAGATTAGGGTGGAAATTGGGGGAATTGAGTATAATTAGGGCTTTTCAATTTCCTTTGATTTAGACCTCGTTTTGGGGTCAGATTTGAAAACAATCTGTATATTCGGGCTCGTGGGGGAATGGGTGATATGAAATTGGTTCGAACCTTGGGTTTTGACCAAGCGGGCCCGGGGTTGATTTTTGGAATTTTTGGAAGAAAGCTTAGAAAACTATATTTAGGCATTGGGTTTGATTTGTTTAACTTATATTAATGTTGTAAAGTCGTTATTTCATAGATTTGATTGAGTTGGAGCCAAACTCAAGAGGGAAGGCGGTCGTTGTGGATTGATTTAGCTGTGGAAGTTGAGGTAAGTGTTTGGTTTAACCCTAGCTTGAGGGAATAGGAGTTGAGTCTTGTTGCTATTTGCTAATTGATCGAGTACGATGTATAGGCATGGTGACGAGTATCTATACATTAGTGTCTAGCATGACCGTGAGTCCTTAAAGGGTGATTATCATGATTTTGTTATGAATTCCATGTTAATTGAGGGTTTCTATATATTGAAAAGAACATGTGAAAAACATTATAATCATTTGATTTTCCTGGTGTTTTGTCTTGGTTGTGATACGAATTGAAAAGGTATCTGAGATTATAAAATTCTTGGGAGCATTGGCTCAAGTGATAAAGTGAGATGTGAAGTAAGAAATGAAAGAAAGCTAATGAGTTATTGGTTATTCCCTTGCCGGGATGTTTTGCTGTTTAGTAGACTTTTCTCCCTTGCTGGGACTCCTATTTTGTTTGTCTAATCCCTCGCCCCATTGTTTGTGATTGTTGTTTGGGTGAGGACGAGTGATAAAGCACGAAGGGTGATGCCGTGCACGATTGTGATATGAATACTAATGCACGAAGGAACATTCCGTGTCATGATATGATTACTAATGCACGAAGGAACATTCCGTTCCATGATATGATTACTAATGCACGAAGGAACATTCCGTGCCATGATATGAGTGTTTATGCACGAAGGATCATTCCGTGCCATCATTTTGTGAGGTAAAGCACGAAGGGTGATGCCGTGCACTTTATATGATTGTTTGGGTGAGAATGAGAGTAAAAGCACGAAGGATGGTGCCGTGCAACTGTTGATTTCCTACTCTCGTTGATATTGTAGTTGTACTGTTTCATTCCTTAATTATTGATTTTATACTTGAACTGTTACAGCCCCTACAGCATGCTCCCCCTCCCCCTTGACTGGTTAATTTCCGTATACCTTTATATTGCATACATATATATTGAACTGCATAGGTTTGTTTGGTAGTCCGGTCTAGCCTTGTCACTACTTCGCCGGGGATAGGCCAGGCACTTACCAGCACATGGGGTCGGTTGTGCTGATGCTACACTCTGTGTATCTTTTTGCACAGATCACGGTGCCGGAGCAGCTTTTGGACAGCAATAGTAGATTTGGAGCTGACTTCAGTCCAGAGACACCGAGGTAGCCTTGCTGACGTCCGCAGGCCCGGAGTTTCTTCTATCTTTACTTTAGTTTGTTATCCTTTGTACCGGAACAAACAAAACTATGTTTTTATTCAGACATTGTATTTAGCATTCTCTAGACGTTCGTGAGTTTGTGACTCCAGTTCTTGGGTAGAGTTGTATTGAACTTCCGCATTGCTATCAGTTTTTATTTATATTTAAGACTTCCGCTTTTCTATTAAATGTTTCATTGTTTTTATTAAGGTCGAGCTTTGCTAAAAGAGGTAATAAATAATTGGCTTGCCTAGCTCCTAATAGTAAGCGCCATCACGACTCCCGAGGGTGGGAATCCGGGTTAACCAACTCTCATACGAGCTCCCGGCGGTTCATTCATCTGACCGTAAACTAGGGCCAGTGACAAGTTGGTATCAGAGCACTAGGTTACATAGGTCTCACAACTCACAGACAAACTCGGTAGAGTCTGAGGGATCGGTACGGAGACGTCTGTATTTATCCCCAGAGGCTACAGAGTTAGGAAAATTTCACATTTGTTCTTTCTTGTCGTGCGATTCTGTTTCTCAAATACAGATTATCTCTCTACTCTGTTCTTTCGTAGATGGCGAGAACAAGTGTTTCCTCTTCTACTGCGCAGCAGCCCGAGCCCCCAGCAGCAGCTCCTACGAGGGACAGAGGGCGAGGCCGAGGCCGTGCCAGAGGCCGAGGCAGGGGCAGAGCTCAACCCCAAGTAGCAGCCCCAGAGGTGGAGCCTCAGATTGATTATGACGAGGAGGTTCCACCTCCAGCAGCTCCGGTGGGCCCAGCTCTGGTCCCAGAAGGGTTTATAGCCGCCCTAGTTCTTCAGGACGCTTTGGTCAGATTGGTTGGCCTTATGGAGAGCGTCACTCGAGCGGGTTTGCTTCCAGTAGCACAAGCCACTTCCCAGGCTGGAGGAGGAGTTCAGGCTCCTGCTACACGTACTCTGGAGCAGGTAGCTCCCCAAGCTCAGGTTTCAGTGGTTCAGCCAGCTGTGGCAGTCCAGCCGGGTAATGTGACTAAAACTGGCGATGGAGCGGCTATGTCCGTAGATGCTTTGTGGAGGCTGGATAGGTTCACCAAGCTCTTCACCACCACATTCAGCGGTGCTTCTTCAGAGGACCCCCAGGATTTCTTATATAGCTTCCATGAGGTTCTTCGGACTAAGAGTATTGCGGAGACCACTGGGGTCGACTTCGCCACCTTTCGTCTATCTGGATCCGCCAAGACTTGGTGGCGGATCCAGACCAGCAGGGTCGCCATCTCTGACTTGGGACCAGTTTGCAGGGTTGTTCTTGGAGAAGTTTCTCCCCGTTACTCAGCGAGATGCTCTTCGCATTCAGTTTGAGTGCCTTCAGCAGGGCTCTACGACAGTCACATAGTATGAGACCCGTTTCATTGATCTAGCTCGCCATGCTATTGTTATACTCCCCACCAAGAGTGAGAGGATGCGGAGGTTTATTGATGGTTTGATTCAGCCAATCCGTATCTAGATGGCTATGGGGGCCAGGAGTTAGATTTCTTTTCAGGAGGCGGCCAATGCGGCCCGTAGAGTTGAGATGGCGCTTGCACAGGGAGGTGGTCATGGGTCAGATAAGAGGCCCCGTCATACAGGTAGGTTCAATGGTACCTTGTCTGGAGGTAGAGATTCTTATGATATAGGCCATCCTCCGAGGCCCTTTCAGTCAGCTCTTCAGGTTTCTCATGGTACTTCAGATGGTCGTGGTTCTCAGCCGCATTATTCTGACCAGCAGCCTCACAGTTCACCATCAGCACCCATCAGTGCCCCACAACTTCAGAGTTTTCGGGGTGGACATTTAGTTCGACAGGGTCAGCAGCCTCAGCAGCTGAGGGCTTGTTACGCTTGTGGTGACCTGAGTCACATTGCTAGATTTTGCCCTCGAGCTTCGAGCAGTCCCCAGTTGCAGGGTCCTCGTCCTATGATATAGGCATCGGGTGATCCACAGGCCGCCTAGCCAGTTAGAGGCGGGTTAGAGGTCATAGAGGTGGAGGTAGAGATCATAGAGGTAGAGCTCGGACCGCCAGAGGTAGAGGCCAGCCAGCAGCCGATCGTCCAGGGATATGGTTCAGGGAGGTGGGTCCCAGCCCCGGTGTTATGCTCTTCCAGCCAGGCCAGAGGCTGAGTCTTCAGATACAGTTATTACAGGTACTATTCTGGTCTATGATAGGGATGCTTCAGTGCTATTCGACCCTGGGTCTACGTATTCGTATGTGTCATCCTATATTGCACCGTACTTGGTTATGCCTAGTGATGCCTTGGGTGTTCCTGTATATGTATCTACACCAGTGGCTGATTTTATAGTGGTCGATCGAGTTCATTGTTCATGTGTGGTAGTGTTTGAGGGTCTTGAGACCCGTGTTGATTTATTGCTATTAGACATGGTGGATTTCGACGTTATATTAGGGATGGATTGGTTGTTCCCGTATCATGCCATCTTGGATTGCCACGCCAAGACCGTGACCTTGGCTTTACCAGATTTGTCCTATTTGGAGTGCAGAGGGACCCCAGGTCATGCCACTCGTAGTGTTATCTCATATGTGAAGGCTCGACGCATGGTCGAGATGGGGTGTTTAGCTTATCTGGCGTATGTTCGCGACTCAAGCGCAGAGGTCCCTTCTATTGATTCTGTACCTATTGTTTGGGAGTTCCCCGAGGTTTTCCCTTCAGACCTGCCGGGCATGCCGCCCGACAGGGATATTGATTTTTGTATTGATCTAGCTCCGGGCACGCAGCCCATTTCTATCCCGCCGTACCGCATGGCCCCGCCGGAGTTGAAAGAGTTAAAGGGTCTGTTGCAGGATTTGCTTGAGAAGGGTTTCATTAGACCCAACGTCTCGCCTTGGGGTGCGTCGGTGTTATTTGTTAAGAAAAAGGACGGTTCGATGAGGATGTGCATTGATTACCGGCAATTGAACAAAGTGATGATAAAGAACAAGTATCCACTATCGAGGATTGGCGATTTGTTCGTCCAGCTTCAGGGTGCAAAGGTGTTTTCAAAGATAGACTTGAGATCTGGCTACCATCAGTTGAGGATTAGGGCATCCGATGTCCCTAAGACAGCATTTTGCACTCGGTACGGGCACTATGAGTTCCTAGTCATGTCATTTGGGTTGACCAATGCCCCAACAACATTTATGGAGTTGATGAACCGAGTGTTCAGGCCTTATTTGGACTTGTTCGTGATAGTTTTTATTGATGATATTTTGATATACTCCCGCATTTAGGAGGAGCACGAGCAGCACCTCGGAGTGGTTCTTCAGACTCTAAAGGATAGCCAGTTATATGCTAAGTTCTCAAAGTGCGAGTTCTGGTTGAGTTTGGTTGCATTTCTGGGTCACGTCGTATCACTAGAGGGTATTCAGGTGGACCCGAAAAAGATTTAGGCAGTCAAGAACTGGCCTCGACCAGCTTCAGCTATAGAGATACGGAGTTTCTTAGGGTTAGCAGGCTATTATCGTCGATTCGTGGAGAGGTTTTCATCTATCGCAGCCCCGATGACCAGGTTTACCCAGAAGGGTGCCCAGTTCAGATGGTCGGATGAGTGTGAGGCGAGCTTTCAGAAGCTCAAGACAGCTCTGACTACAGAACCGGTATTGGTTTTGCCCACAGGTTCAGGGCGTTATACAGTCTATTGTGATGCTTCCCATATTGGGCTTGGTGCAGTATTGATGCAGGATGGCAGAGTCATAGCCTACGCTTCGAGGCAGTTGAAGATCCACGAGAAGAATTATCCGGTTCATGATCTAGAGTTGGCAGCCATTGTTCATGCTTTGAAGATTTGGAGGCATTATCTATATGGTGTGACGTGTGAGGTGTACACTGATCACAAGAGTCTTCAGTACTTGTTCAAGCAAAAGGAGTTGAATTTAAGGCAGAGGAGGTGGTTGGAGTTGCTGAAAGATTATGATGTTACTATCTTGTACCACCCGGGGAAGGCCAATGTGGTGGCCGATACATTGAGTAGGAAGTCCGCCAGCATGGGTAGTCTTGCTTATATTCCGGCCAGCCAGAGGCCGCTTGCTTTGGATGTTCAGGCTTTGGCCAATCGATTTGTGAGGTTGGATATCTCTGAGCCTAGCCGAGTGTTAGCTTGCACGGTTGCTCGTTCTTCATTATTGGAGCGTATCCGTGATCGGCAGTTTGATGATCCCCATTTATGTGTCCTGAGAGACACGGTGAAGCGTGGAGGTGCCAAGAAGGTGACCTTAGATGATGATGGTGTCTTGAGACTACAGGGGCGAGTTTGTGTGCCCAATGTTGATGGGATTTGAGAGTTGATCTTAGCGGAGGCCCATAGCTCCCGGCATTCTATTCACCCGGGCGCCGCGAAGATGTATCAGGATTTGAGGCAGCACTATTGGTGGCGCTGAATGAAGAAAGATATTGTTGCATATGTGGCTCGATGTTTGAACTGTCAGCAGGTTAAGTACGAGCATTAGAGGCCTGGTGGACTGTTTCAGAGGATTGAGCTTCCCGAGTGGAAGTGGGAGAGGATTACTATGGATTTTGTTACTGGACTCCTGTTGACCCGGAAGAAGTTTGATGTGATTTGGGTCATTGTTGATAGGCTGACCAAGTCAGCGCATTTTGTTCCTGTTGCAATCACTTATTCATCCGAGAGGTTAGCTGAGATCTACATCAGAGAGATTGTTCGCCTTCATGGGGTGCCGGTATCTATCATTTCGGACCGGGGTACGCAGTTTACCTCGCGCTTCTGGAGAGTAGTTCAGCGAGAGTTGGGCACCCAGGTTGAGTTGAGCACAGCATTCCATCCTCAGATGGACGGACAGTCCGAGCGGACTATTCAGATATTGGAGGACATGCTCCGAGCTTGTGTTATTGACTTTGGAGGTTCGTGGGATCAGTTCTTGCCCTTAGCAGAGTTTGCCTACAACAACAGCTACCAGTCCAGCATTCAGATGGCTCCTTGTGAGGCGTTGTATGGTAGGCGGTGTCGATCTCCAGTTGGGTGGTTTGAGCTGGGAGAGGCTCGGTTATTGGGTACAGATCTAGTTCAGGAGGCCTTGGACAAGGTCAAGATCATTCAGGATTGTCTTCGGACAGCTCAGTCCAGGTAGAAGAGCTATGCAGATCGCAAGGTCCGAGATGTGGCTTTCATGGTTGGTGAGCGAGTATTGCTTCGAGTGTCTAGCTTGTCAGCCGTGCATCCAGTATTTCATGTGTCCATGCTTCGGAGGTATCACGGCGATCCATCCCACGTGTTAGATTTCAGCACTGTCTAGTTGGACAAGGATCTGTCTTTTGAGGAGGAGCCGGTGGCTATTCTAGATCGGCAGGTTCGACAGTTGAGGTCGAAGAGTTTTACTTCAGTGCGTGTTCAGTGGAGAGATCAGCCTCCTGAGGCATCGACCTGGGAGTCCGAGTCTGACATGCGGAGCCGTTATCCTCATCTTTTTCCCGACTCAGGTACTTCTTTTTTTTGTCCGTTCGAGGACGAACGGTTGTTTTAGAGGTGGAGAATGTGACAATCCAAAGGGTCATCACCTGTTTTCTCATTCATTCCGTGCTTTCGAGGCCTTGAAAACCTCATTTTTAGTCGCATCGATTTGCGTACGCAGTCCGGGCGCGTAGCCGGAAAGCTTAAATATGAATTCTGTATGAAAAATGATGAATTTTGGTATTAATATGATTGAAGTTTACTTTGGTCAACATTTTGGGTAAACGGACCCGGACCCGGACCCGAACCCGTGATTGGACGGTCCCGAAGGGTCCGTAAAAAAATATGAGACTCGGGCATATGCCCGGAGTCGAATTCCGAGGTCTAGAGCCCGAGAAATAAATTTCTCTGTGAAATTATTTTTCTGAAATTAATATGGAAATTTGAAACGAAAATTGATTAGAACGTGTTGGTATCGGGCCCGTATTTTGGTTCCGGCGCCCGGTACGGGTCTTATATGTGGTTTAAGCGCTTTCTGTGAAATTTGGTTGAAATCGGGCGTCATTTGATGTGTTTCAGACCTAAATCTATAAAAATGAAAGTTTATGAAGTTTGATGAAAAAGTGATGATTTTGAGGTTTGATTCATTATTTTTGATGTTAATTTGGCGATTTGATCGCACGGGCAAGTTCGTAGGATGTTGTTGAGTTAGTGTATGTGTTTGGTTAGGAGCCCCGAGGGCTCGGGAGTGTTTCGGAGGTGTTTTGGAGTGGTTTCGGACTTAGGAAAAGTTGCAGAAAATGGGTCTCAGCTGTTGCAGACAATTCCTTCTTCGCGTTCGCGACGCCTCTTCCGCGTTCGAGATGCCTTGAGTTGGTCCTTCATCGCGTTCGCATTACCCCCACCGCGAATGCATAGGGTTATTTGACCCAGGGGGGCTTGGCCAAATTTTTCATCTCCGCGATCGCGTACAACCCCTCGCGAACGCGTAGCCTTACAAATTCCTTCATCCTGTTCGCATTAGCTCCCACGCGTTCGCATAGAACAAATTCTGAATCCCCATCTTTTACTCTTTGCGTTCGCACCCCCCTTAGCTCGCGAACGCGATGGCTTTTCCAGTGATACCCTTCGCGAACGCGACCCTCTTGTCGCGAACGCGAAGGGCAATTTCGCCTAGTGTTTTTTTTAAACTTTCAGAAACAGTACATTCGGGATTAGTTCAAAAATTCAAACGAGCTCTCTTAGGAGTCCATTGAAGCCCCCATTCTTCAAGACCAATTGTCTTAGTAAATCCCCACTCATTTCCTTCATTTTCTTTCATTAATTAGTGAATTTCTAAGCTTAAATCACATAGATTAGGGTGGAAATTGGGGGAATTGGGTAGAATTAGGGCTTCTCAATTTCCTTTGATTTAGACCTTTTTTTTGGGGTCGGATTTGAAAACAAATTGTATATTCGGGCTCGTGGGGGAATGGGTGATATGAAATTGGTTCGAACCTCGGGTTCTGACCAAGCGGGCCCGGGGTCGATTATTGGAATTTTGGGAAGAAAGCTTAGAAAACTATATTTAGGCATTGGGTTTGATTTGTTTAGCTTATATTAATGTTGTAAAGTCGTTTCATAGATTTGATTGAGTTGGAGCCGAATTCGAGAGGGAAGGCGGTCGTTGTGGATTGATTTAGCTGTGGAAGTTGAGGTAAGTGGTTGGTTTAACCCTAGCTTGAGGGAATAGGAGTTGAGTCTTGTTGCTATTTGCTAATTGATCGAGTACGATGTATAGGCATGGTGACGAGTATCTATACATTGGTGTCTAGCATGACCGTGAGTCCTTAAAGGGTGATTATCATGATTTGGTTGTGAATGGCATGTTAATTGAGGGTTTCTGTATATTGTAAAGAACATGCGAAAAACATTATAATCATTTGATTTTCGTGGTGTTTTGGCTTGGTTGTGATACGAATTGAAAAGGTATCTGAGATTATAAAATTCTTGGGAGCATTGGCTCAAGTGATAAAGTGAGATGTGAAGTAAGAAATGAAAGAAAGCTAATGAGTTATTGGTTATTCCCTTGCCGGGATGTTTTGCAGTTTGGTAGACTTTTCTCCCTTGCCGGGATATTGAAATTGTTGTTATTGTTCCCTTGCCGGGATTCCTATTTTGTTTGTCTAATCCCTCGCCCCATTGTTTGTGATTGTTGTTTGGGTGAGGACGAGTGATAAAGCATGAAGGGTGATGCCGTGCACGATTGTGATATGAATATTAATGCACGAAGGAACATTCCGTGCCATGATATGATTACTAATGCACGAAGGAACATTCCGTGCCATGATATGATTACTAATGCACGAAGGAACACTCCGCGCCATGATATGAGTGTTTATGCACGAAGGATCATTCCGTGCCATCATTTTGTGAGGTAAAGCACGAAGGGTGATGCCGTGCACTTTATATGATTGTTTGGGTGGGAATGAGAGTAAAAGCACGAAGGATGGTGCCGTGCAATTGTTGATTTCCTACTCTCGTTGATATTGTAGTTGTACTGTTTCATTCCTTAATTTATGATTTTATACCTGAACTGTTACAGCCCCTACAACATGCTCCCCCTCCCCCTTGACTGGTTAATTTCCGTATACCTTTATATTGCATACATATATATTGAACTGCACAGGTTTGTTTTGCAGTCCGGTCTAGCCTCGTCACTACTTCGCCGGGGTTAGGCCAGGCACTTACCAGCACATGGGATCGGTTGTGCTGATGCTACACTCTGTGCATCTTTTTGCACAGATCACGGTACCGGAGCAGCTTTTGGACAGCAATAGTAGATTTGGGAGATGACTTCAGCCCAGAGACACCGAGGTAGCCTTGCTGACGTCCGCAGGCCCGGAGTTTCTTCTATCTTTACTTTAGTTTGTTATCCTTTGTACCGGAACAAACAAAACTATGTTTTTATTCAGACATTGTATTTAGCATTCTCTAGACGTTCGTGAGTTTGTGACTCCAGTTCTTGGGTAGAGTTGTATTGAACTTCCGTATTGCTATCAGTTTATTTATATTTAAGACTTCCGCTTTTCTATTAAATGTTTCGTTGTTTTTATTAAGGTCGAGGTTTGCTAAAAGAGGTAATAAATAATTGGCTTGCCTAGCTCCTAATAGTAGGCGCCATCACGACTCCCGAGGGTGGGAATCCGGGTCGTGACAGTCGAACAAATTCTGCTTCAACTGCTGTGAAGCTACGGAACTCCGAACGTTGAGACGTTGGGTGAAAGCTTGAACAGCCCAATCGTTGGTGACCGGTGGTAAACCCACCCATTCCATTTGGAATGGAGACACTAATTCTCTGAGCATTTTGTTGTACTTCTGCCTTACCTTGAAAAGGTCTGATTTCCTAGTTGCAACTTTGATGGCCCAGACATGTACCCTTACAAAAGAATCTACAAGCATCGCAAGGAGTGGAGAAGAGTGATGGCCCCAGCATGGTTGAGACATTTTTTTAGCTTATTTAACTTTTGAAATTGAAGAGTGAGTATTTGTCTGTAGTGGCTGGTGGTTTATTTGAGTGGAGTTTACGGCTATGAAATGATGGATGTAAGGTGGTTCATGGTGGTTATTTTTACAAGGAGTGGTGTTCTTGGGTGGGGCGGGGGGGGGGGGGTTGTCTCTTTTCCGGTATAAATTGTGAGGAAGAAGAGAGATTTATTTGAAAGGAAAAAATATTGATAAATTGGATAAAAAAGAAAGCGGGCTCATAAACTAAGGCTGTATGTGGTCCCGGGCCCGGGCCTAAATGGGCCGGGCTAAACGGGCCTGGGCTTAGCGGTCCCGGGCTCTGGCGGTCCCGGGCTTCGCAGTCCCGGGCTTCGCAGTCCCGGGCTTCGTGGGCTCAACGGGTAGGACCAGCCCGTGACGGGCCTAAGCCCATATGGTTCTGGGCTAAATGGGCCGGGCTCGTGGGCTTAGCGGGCCTAACGGGCTTTTTTTTATTTTCGGGCTTTTTTTTTAATTTTTTTTATTTAGGGCAATTTCTTGTAAACCATATGTGTATGTATATATATAAATTGCTCTTATGCATGGCTATATAAATATATGTGGTATATATAATATAGAAATCTAATTATTAAAGTGTTTGACGAAAATGTAAAATAACAAATCAATAGTAAAACTAAATTGGCATGCATAATAAATTAATAACAAAGTACAACATGAAGCATAAATACGTCTAATAATTTTAAAATAACACAAATTGTTGAAAAATCTTAAAGACGAATTTGCGGATAAATACCCTCAACACAATACTTTATATGCCTCCTTAAAACTGCCTTGTGGTACACCCCTGAACGAAAATTTTAAGACTACTTCCACAATTCTTGCACTTTATATTTGGCCTTCTTCATTTTCTTCAAGCACTTTCATAG
>NW_017671731.1:224739-228989 GCF_001879085.1 Nicotiana attenuata | reverse complement strand
TTGAAGACTTGAATACTTCAATTCACCAACTTCACAATTTTTCACGAAATTGCAATAATAAAATAAGCAATTATAGAAGAGAAATTAGATATAGATTGGGAGAGATTGAGATAGATTGATGAATTGGTGAGTAAAAATGAAAGAATGAGGGGGTATTTATAGTTGAGAATTGGGGAAAAGTGTAATTATATAAAGTTTGGGGTTAAAATAAAGTTTGGGGGCCAAATGGCTATTTTCTAAAGTTCCAAACGGTTGAAAATTAAAGGCCAACGGCTAGATTTTAAAATCTGACCGTTGGCTATTTTTTTAAAATTTTTTTTTTTTTTTAAAAAAATAGCCGTTGGAGCCCGTTAGGACCGGTTGAACCGGCCCAGGACCGCCTGCCAGTCCCGGGCTTAGCGGTCCCGATCTCGTGGGCCTCGTGTACAAGACCGGCCCGTCACGGGCTTCCTACCCATTCAAGGACCGGCCCACCAGGACCGGCCCGCCGGGACCGTTTAGCCCGTTAGGACCGCGGG
This sequence comes from Nicotiana attenuata, assembly GCF_001879085.1. Classification (NCBI taxonomy): domain Eukaryota; kingdom Viridiplantae; phylum Streptophyta; class Magnoliopsida; order Solanales; family Solanaceae; genus Nicotiana; species Nicotiana attenuata. The sequence goes on along the minus strand of NW_017671731.1, from coordinate 228,471 downwards.
CCCGGTCCGGTCCCAGTCCCAGACCGGCCCACCAAACAGCCTTATCATAAACTACACATGTCACAAAATAAAAGGTAAAGCATATGACATGTCATCCAGGTGTTGAGACGCTCGATTGAAGGGCTCTATTAATACTCTCTCCGTCCATATTACTTATCCACATTACTAAAAATATTTTTACGGAATTACATGTCAATTTACAAAATCAAAATAAATTATTTAAAAAATTTCCATTTACCCTCAAAATTAATTTTTTTTGAAAATGTAAATAGTACATTGACATAAATACTGTAAAATTCCAAAAAAGTTCCTCCATTGTTAATCTTTTTTATGCACACATTAGTCAAAAGAGCGCATTAGTCAGATTCATTAGACATATTTAGATATTTTGGATAAAATTTGATGGCTTTGTCTTGTTTCCATGTTTATTTTATAATTTAAGCAGGCCAATCATTCTTTTTAGGGAATTTTAGGTGGGAAATGTTTCATTTTTATATAGGACTAGTATTAGCACCCGCGTAGATGCGCGGACGCTAACCATGTTAAATATTTGAGTTATGTGGATTATACGTAAAAAATCTTAAAATTTAAACCTTCTCGATAAATTTAGATAATCATTGGATATTAATTAAGAAACACTATATGAAAATGATTAAACATTTCTCAAATCTCCTAGTTATAATTCTATTTTTCCTTTTTAGTACCATTCTCGCCGGTGTCATTGGATCCAAAAAATAGTCAGGAAGCAAAATAATAGCTCATATTTATGACAAAACAATCAAAGATTGATACTATGAAGGACTCTTTAGATACGACTTGAGTCTTTTACAATTAAATTCAAATTCGAATATCATATCAGTTTGTTAGTAGGAGGGTGATATGTCACGACCCAAAATCCGCCTAATCATGATGGCACCTAACCCGGCCCGCTAGGTAAGCTAAATACAATCAACACAACTCAAATCAAGTAATAAGAGACAATTGATAAAATAATTGAACTTTCTATACAAATCCCAAGGACCGGTAGTACAAATCATAAGCTTCTAAGACTTAGAATTTACAGAAGCTGGTACAAATAAATACATCATCTGCTTGAAGTTTAGCTCAAGCCATAGAACGCATTGTTGGTAATCCATAGTACCATATCTTCATAGATGCCCCGGTCCCACACTGCGAATCAGCTGGAAACTTCATAAGCTTAGGTGATACTTGTCGTAAAACACTCTGAAGACTCTATCAAGCACACATACCATCCTTGCAATTATCAAGTAAACTTCTCCCCAATGCTTTGAAATGATAATATATGCATTCCACCAAATGGAAACCTCATTCGAATACAAGATCCAAACTCATCACTGATAAGTGGGGATTTTAACCTATTATTTGCTCTCTTTTACTTGCATTTTGGGCCTAAAATGCGTGAAGGTATTCCCGAAAACTAATGTAATATGATTGCTTGCAGTAATTGATCAAAATGAGCCAAAGGAGGCATAATAACCTCATAAAGGATTCAAAACTGGAACAAAAACCAAGACTGGGCCAGGAGACCTGAAACGCGGACCACACAAACATTGTGCAGCCGTGGAAGCCACAACACGGCCGCGATCACAAATACGCGGTCCGTGAAAGGGAGATTCAGAGAGTGCATTTTGAGGCCAATTGTTGAGCGAGGTCCGCGCCAGAAAAGTATAGCCGCGATTGGAATTATGCGAACCGCGGTTGCTGAGGTTCAGAGAGTTCACATTTCAAGCAAAAACAAGGAATGCGGTCCGCGGTAGAATTACGCGACCGCAGTAGTCTCCTATGCGACCGCGATGTAAATAACACGCCCCGCGAAACAATGCTCAACCCAGATCCAGAAAAAAATGCACACCGCGGTCAGATTTACACGGCCACGAAAGCAAGAGTGAGGCTGCGGTGAGAATTACGCGTCCTCGAAACCTCCGCAGGGGCTTTTTTTCCGGAAATATTTTCTTAGTATAAATAGATATTTTTGACATTTTTAGGTGATGTTATGTTTTTGCTGAGCACGTGAGACGGCTGGAAACTCCATTTTTGGCAATTTTGTACTAGAATTATCTTCCAACATTAGATTTTCATCTTTTAATCTTGCATTATGAATTTTATCTTTATTTTATCTTTGATTTCTGCTATATCCATGAGTAGCTAAACCCATAGCTAGGGTTGTGACCCAACCCTAGTGTGGGTATTTGATGGGTCTTGAATGTGTATGGGTTAGTAGTATTTAGCCTAGTTCTTGCTAGAACTATGGAATTAGTGGTTGCAAACATTGATTCATGCCTTTATCACTTAGTCTCTACTTGAGAAAGAGGGACTAAGTCTAGGAAAACTAGGCTAACAAGGAATTGGGGTGAACTCAAGAAATTGATAGCCCCAATTAAAGGGTTAAACCTAGAGATAGTAATACCCAACTTGAGCTAATATCACTTGTATTGCATGAATACCCATTTCGACTTGAGAAAGCCAAATTGGTCAAAATCACTCAAACTACAGAGAGGTATAGAGTGAGTACCCGGGTGTGATAGCTATATTATGACCCCAATTAATCACACAATTGCCCTAGATTCTTGCTACCCGTTAGATATCCACCTAGGTGGAAGTCACTACCCTAGTCCCTTTTAATCCTTGAAAATCATCAACATTCTACTTATTTTCAAATATTGCATGCAATTGAATAGAAGAAGAAGTAGAAAACAAACCAAACATTTGTGGTAGTGTAATAAAGAGCAAAATTCGCATCTAGACTTGGATATAAATCTAATTCCAAACAAATTAACTCCCTGTGGATTCAATCCCGACCTAGTTGGGTAAAACTGCATCGACCATCATCGCTACTCAATAGTAGTATAGGCTTGAACCCGATCAATTTTTAGCGCTGTTGCTGGGGAGTTAGACAGTTTTAGATATATATCTGAGTATTTGTGTATTTTTTTTTCTTTCCTTCCATTTTTCTAATTTGTGTGTGAATTGCTTTTAGGTACCAAATGGCTCTTAACAACGAAGCTCTCAGAAATTTGCCATTGGGTGAGGAGGTAGATGATGATCACGTGGATGAGATTCAACCCGAACCTCAAGAACAAAGAAGAGTCCGACCGCCTCATGATAATATTCCAAACCCTCCCCCAGCTCCTCCAAGGACAGCACACCGGGTGTTTCCCAACAAACGCTATGAAAGTGCAATAGTCCCACCCCGGATTAGGGCAGGCAACTTTCAAATAACAAATATTGTGCTTACACTCTTGGAACAGAGGGGTTTCTTCACCGGAGCTCCACACAAAAACGCCTACAAGCATCTCAAAGGTTTTGTTGATACGTGCTGGGGGGGGGGGGGAGCAAGCAAACTAATGTCTCCGAGGACGCATTGAGGTTAAGGCTTTTCCCATTTTCTCTACGGGAGAAGGCTTTGGATTGGCTAGAAAGGTTACCCAATCATTCCATCACCACTTGAGATGAGTTGGCCGAGAAGTTCATCGCAAAGTTTTTTTCTCCGGGACATATTTCGACGCTAAGAGATGAGATCCTTGCTTTTAAACAAGAGCCAAATGAACCGCTTCATGAGATTTCGGAAAGGTATCGGACTATGGTTAATCAATGTCCGAATAATGATATGACCGAGGCCATGATCCAACAAACATTCTACCGTGGCATCAACACTACAAACCAATGTGTAGTTAACCAACTCTCTCTGGGGGGGGGGGGGGGGGGGTACGG
>NW_017671731.1:153879-224719 GCF_001879085.1 Nicotiana attenuata | reverse complement strand
GGGGGGGGGGGGGGACTTCATGAATACACCATATGCCGAAGCGTGTGAAATACTTGATGAGATGGCGGATACTTCTTCGGCGTGGCAAAGTAGAGTTAATGTGCCACAAGGTGATACTAATGTTATTCACTTACACAAGGAGCTCCATGACCACAGCCAAGCTATAGGCGAGTTGACTACTACCATGAACCAATTGGCCAAAGCTCAATTGCAACAAGTTCAAGGGCCAAAATAATGAATTCCATGGAAGGGGTGAATATGATGGTCAACAAGAGAAGGCAACGAGGTCAACAAGTTCAAAGCATTCCGGATCAATTTGAGCAAAGTGGTAGTGGTTACAATCAAGATGATGTACATGATGATCAAAGTGAAGAGGTTCAATATGTGAACAATTACCAAGGTCAATGGGGAAATGCTCCGAATCGACCACAATGGAGATCACAAGAAAATTGGGGAAATCAAAGTCAACAAGGAAATTAAAATAGTGGCAACAACAACAACCAAAGCAATTGGGCGAACAACAACAATCAAAATTGGGTAACCAAGGAAACCAAGAAAATTGGGGTGGAAACAATAATAGTAATTGGGGAGGCAATAACAATCAAGGGGGTTGGAGCAACAATAATCAAGGGAATCAGGGGTCGGGCTTTCAAAGGCCCCCGATGTATCAACAACCAAACGACCCGCCTCCATTTTCGTCACAAGGTCCTAGCTCTTCCAACAATGAGATTGGACGGATTGAATCCATGTTTGAGCAAATGATGAAGAAAAATGCCAACTCCGATGCCCAATTGGCCTCCCACAATACTTCTATCCAAAACTTGGTAGCCCAACTTGGCCAAATTTCTCAAGCTTAGAATACTCTCCCTAAGGGGGCACTACCAAGTGACACGGTGGCGAACCCGCAGGGTGGGAACAATATGGGCCATGCTATGGCGGTGATTACAAGAAGTGGTAGAGGTGGAGTTGCTAGTACCTCAAATCCAAGAAAGGTTGTGTGTGATGATGTGTTGGTGCAAGATGATAATGAGCCAAGCAATGACGTGCAAGTGAGTGATGAGAATGTGAATGATGGAGTGAGGATAGACATTGATGAAAACATGGAGAAGACACAAAATGATGTGAACCCGTCTAGGGAACATGTGATAGACATACCGGAAACGGTAGTGCCCAAAGCCAAGGCCCCTTTGCAAGGCTCCTCCACCATATTCTCAAAGGCTTGCAAAACAAAACAATGAGAACCATTTCAAGAAATTCATTGATATGATGAAAAGTTTGTCCATAAATGTGCCTTTGGTTGAAGCTCTAGAACAAATGCCGGGATATGCCAAGCTCGGGAAGGACTTGTCGCGCCTCCTTTTTCCTCGCGGAGTCCGGGTTTCGACATTCTTTGGGACAACTCATTTCCTTTTGGGAATTAGGAATGGAATTTGAAGAGTCTCCACCTAACGGATTTAAGGTGCGTTAGGGCACCTATTTGCAGATAACTCATAAACCTGTTTACATTTCCAGAGATTGCGTAAAGGCTCGAAATAACCTTGAGGAAAACCCGGCCAAACTCAATTTATGTGAATTAGTCATGTAAGCAAACAAAGCAATTTAAACAAAATAGAGATTATTCAAACGAGAATAAAGGGGGTCCTAGGTTTATTAGCCTATAGGATCACTTCTGTGCAATACTTGGTAATCGTCCCCAAGTTGGGGTGCTACACATAGCATTAGCGCACAGGTCATCATATCCTTTACTACCCGATTACCCTCCCCTTAATTATTGTTACCTAGGCGTCCTAATAGTATCCAGTACGTTCCTTATGCGTGCACTACCTGTCCCTTGCCTGTGGTCCTGGAGGTGTTTAGGACCTCTATTTAAGGAAGTTCTACACTCACTTATGTTGTTTAAGAGGAGAAAACTAAGCGACAAACAAAAGTCAAATAGGACTATCACATAAAGATGCAACTAGGGGCTCATATTTACCTCCACAAATAGACAAACAATAGCACACCTCAAACAAACAGTTTTAAACGATTTAAAGTCCTATAGCAGGATATCTAGATGAGCACAAAATATGAAACAGTTTCATTAAGGCGGGGCAGTGAATACCTAATCAGTTTGCCTACTGATTTTATTACTTCCTGAATTTGAGCAAGTTTCAAACAAACCATCACAATTTTAGACCCAGAATTTGATCGACCTATAGGCTTGCGTAAGTGATGATCGGGCAGAACCCTATGGACATCTAAGCTGTAAACCAGATGCTACTCTTAACAGGCATATTTTATCTTTAACTCGTATATGCATGGTTTCTAAGATCTGAAACAGGTTGAAATCCTGTAGGCATGAGTTCTAAGTGCAGAAACTGATTTAAAAAAAAACCTTATAGGCATGGTATCTAAATGCATGATCTGATATAAAACTTTATAGGCATGGTATCTAAATGCAGGAACTGATTTTAAAACTTTATAGGCATGGTATCTAAATGCAGGAACTAATTTTAACACTTATTTGCATGAATTACTAAGTGTCAAGACTGATTTCTATATGTGTTTCCTATAGGCATGATTTCTAGGCGAGTAAAGCATCAATCAATTGCCAAGCGGACTCAACAAGGAAATTCCTAGAAACATGATTTCTAATGCACACACGAAGGTTTTGAAGACATGATTATCGATGAAAAATTGAGAAACGACTTAGAAGCAGGTTTTCTAATGATGCGAAGGATGAAAATTCAGGATCTAAACAATTAGATGAGTCCTATAGGCATGGTTTCTAATGCACATAAGTAAATAAACATCGCAGCAACCTACAAGCATGATTTCTACCCGTTCCCAACAAAGCCATATATAAGAATCCTTCCTAGTTTTACTAATAACCCCAATATCTGTTTTACAAGGAATTATTATTACAAACCAAATATAAATGAATTACAGAATGAAATTGCTATACTATAGGGAGCCTGGATAGGCCCAAAAGTAAACCAGGAAGCCAGGCCTTCAACCAAGTCTGAAACATGCCAATATTCTCATAGTACACCCAATGGTCTTCTGGTGAGTCAAAGTTCCCAAGGGCCTCAGGGACCCCGGGCAATGCTCACAACAGAAAACCTTTTAAAGAAACATTTTGTGAGCAAGTTTTGGAAAAGCCAGCCCCAGTGTGTCAGAGTTCAAAGGAGTCTCATGGACTCCTAGGTAGTGCTCACACTAGAGAGGTGATAAGTTGGTATTTACCAACTTATGTTGCCTTTAAACCTATACTTTTGTTATGTTTGAGTGATAAAATCATGTATTTAATGTCATTTACTTCTATTTTACAGGGTGATTGTGATTTAGANATGGCAGGTCAACTGAAAAGGTCAATCTTCGCAAATGCGAAGCTATCATCGCTAAGTACGAAGNNGCAGAGTTGGGAATTGCGAACTTTTGTTCGCAATTGCGAAGATCGAGCTTCAGGCCTGGGCAATTCTGGAACTTCACATTTTTAATCCCCAAACCATTTTTTATACACGACCAAGCAGATCTTTGGACATCTTTGGCTTATTTTCAGTTCTTAGGGCTAGAGAGAACAAGTTTTGGAAGCTAGGGCTTTGCACACACACTTTGGTCTTGAAGATTGAAGCTTTTGGTTGAGAATTTCTTACCCATTTATGTTTATTTATTCATTTCCTTGCTTTGTATTGAATATTTAAGTGTGTAGTATTTATTTCCAACACTTGAATCTTGTTTATGGAAATATTCATGTTTAAAGTGTGGATTAAATACCTTGTTGTGCTTATGTATTGAATGATTTTTATTTATTTATGAAGTGAGTTGTTGTTACTTTAATTATTCTTGTTCTTTAATGTTTCCAAAGGGATTAGCTAACTCTAAGACTCGCTCATTAACTCCGAATTAATTTTGGAAAAGATAATTTGGGGTTGGGAAAGATTAATTAACAAGAACTTGAGGCGTTAACCCTCATTTTATAAATTCTACCTAGGGATAGGATTGAACTACTTGTAGCCATATCCGGGAGTTCTTAATCTCTTAATTGTTTTAGGGATAATTCAATTAGGAAGTCTTTTTAGTCTTCAGAAGAAGCTAATTAAGAATTATTACCCGTGGCTAATTAACATAAACTCACTCATATTTGTAAAATCATGAAATACATTGGATCGTTACTTGAGTGTAATTCCCGATGCAACCATACTTGTAGCCATTGATCATTTTACTTGCTTTCTAGGTTAGTTTACATTTTCGCATTTAGATATAAAACATTTTCAAAACCAAGTTCTTATTGTTTGGTATTGCGCGATAAGCGATAATTTTCTTACATTCCTAATCACCTACACATTGTTCCCTGTGGGATTCGACCCCGACTCATAGTTGGATAAATTATATTGCATGCGACCGTGTCTATTACTTTTTAGTAGTGGATTTGGACGTCATCAAAATTGGCGCCGTTGCCGGGGAACAATTTAGCGTAATTTAGGTTGTTTGAGAAATAAGCGAAAGTGCTTTGGTCCAAACTTGTGAATATTTGTGTAATTAAATTTTCTTACCTTGGTCTATTTTTCTTGTTGTTTCTTGTTTATTTTCATTTTTTTGAAAAATGGCATCATATAATGAAAATTGGTCGGATGGTAGTTGTTCATACTTTGATGACCCTTGTCCTTATTATGGAGGACCACACTCGTGGCAAAATTGTTTAAATTCTCCCGGGGGTGGATTGTGCGCACAATCTCAACCCTATGAGTGGAGTATTTGTGATAAGTGTGGTTTTCAAAATGGTCATTGGGATGATTGTGCTTATTGGTCCTTCCCTTCCCCAAGCCCCCGCTATGATGATTCTACTTGTTTTGATGAAAATGATAGGGCTATGGAGATGGAAGAAGTTGAGCATGGCCGAAATGGAGAGTTCAAGCTTATGTTGGAGTGTTTACTTGAAGAAGGAAACAAGGAGCAAAATGCCTTGGAGGAACTTTTGGAGACTAGTCTTCAAAATGACTTGGCACTTGAAAGGTTGCACTCAAAAATGGATGAAATGATCGAAGCCTTAAGGGTTCAAAAAGCCTCGGAAGTGAATGAAAGCCAAGGACCTTCCTTGGAGATTGAAAGTGAAAATCCTTCCTTGGCACTATATCAAAACCAAGAAGAACTCTCAAATGCTCAAAATGAGAAAATAATGCTCATGTTGGAGACCATTCTTGAAAATGAGGAGAAGGACAACTTTGCACTCAAGGACTTGAAAAAAGGCTTGAATTACAATGATGAACACATCCGCACTTTGGAAGATCAAATGCAAATATTGGTTGAGGCTCACTATGCCCAACAACTTGAGTGTGCGAAAGAAAGCCAAGAAGAGTCCAATTCCGAGGAAGAAAGTGAGCTTTACCTCGAGGATTCAAGAATTGAGCATCCGCCAACCGACTCCATGAGTATTAATGATGCCGAGAAAAATATGGAATTAGAGTCAACCGATATAAATGCAAATGTGGTTGAGATTGACTCTAGTCCGGGAGAAAAAGAGGATGTCAAAATCCGAGAAAAATTGCAAAGTGAAGGCTTGAAGTCACATTCCAAGCATTTTTCAACATTGGAATTGTGTGGTGACATGGAAATTGAACTACACGAGTCAATGAGGGATTGCAAGGAGGAAAGACAACAACCATTCATTTTACAGTTTGAGGAAACAAGAAAACAAAATGACATTCCTCAATTGAGAGCCAAGAAGTGCAAAATGAAGAATTTAAGCATTGGCTTGATCATCAACTTACCACCTCCCGTCGCTCGTGGTCACAAGCTTGATTCCAAGCTAGGTGCTCAATTCATATCATCCAAGTGGCGAGAAAAGTAGTAATATTGTTTTGCGTTGTGCCACGACGTTAAATGCGGCGCTTGGTGGGAGGCAACCCATCGTTTTTCAAAAATTTTGGTCATTTTTGAAATTTTCTTTTTTAGAATGGCTTAGAATATTATTTGTAACTAATCTTCCAAGTTTGAGAATTTTTGGAGTTGATTTAAGCAGGTCGGGATGACCCGGAAAGCCAAAGCCAGTAGCTGTTGGAAAATGCAGGGGCAGTCATCGCAATTGCGAAAAATATTTCGCATTTGCGAACTTTTCCCATTGCAATTCCCAAGATATGTCCGCAATTGCGAACCAAGCAACAATTAATGGACTTCGCAATTGCGAAGATTCTGTCGCAATTGCGACTTCTGCGAGGTAAAACCAGGCTTTTGCTCATTTTGAACGAAAATTGAACACAAACGACTAAACTCTCAAACTCTTGGTTCCCTCCCTCCTCATCACTGTAAAATCCCTCAAATCTCACTCCTCATTGCAAGGAATCAGGTATGAAAGCTTAATCATTACTCCTCCTTCTTCTTCATCTTCACTTTCTCGTTCATTCTGCTTGGTATTCTGCAACCCTTGGGCTCAAATGGCAGTCACCCTTTCCCCAAAATTGTCAAAATTGTTTTTCAAAACACATGTTGATTTCTAGGTGAGGTTTGGTTGAGAGTGTGTGAATAGGTGGTTGCTAAGAAATTTGGGGAAGTCTGAGTACCCAACTACTTATCAAATAGAAGCAAAATTTTTGTGCTCTTTATGTGTTCGATGTAAGGCCCGAATGAAATTCTTGGCCAAACCATCGACATTTCTTGATTCATGGTTGTTTATGAAGTTTGATGCATGATTCATGCTTGATTAATGATTGGGTTCGTTAAAAATAGCTTGGATTGAAAAATTTTAGGCTTAATCACTGTTCTCTGAAGAAAATCTCAACTGGGGACGAAGGCTCGCAATTGCGATGTCCTCTTTGCATTTGCGACTTCGCATTTGCGAAGATTTCATCGCAATTGCGAGGAATAGCCATTTCTGAAACCTTCGCATTTCCCAGGATTTCTTCGCAATTCCCAAAGCTGGGATTTCTGAAATCTTCGCAAATGCGAAGGAATTCTTCGCAATTCACAGCCCTGTCATGTTCGCAATTGCGAAGAAATCATGGAAAATGCGACATCAGAGGGCTTACACTTCAAAATCTGAAAATCCTGAAATTTTTTCTAAGTCTGAGTTTCGACTGTCCGATCATTATTTTGGCATATTTGCTTCAGTTTGCACTATTCTTCATAGCCATACCATATTTTCACTCTTATCACTTGTTGACAGGTACTATAATTGGAAAATGGACGCGAACTCTGAAGGATCGTCAAGTCACAATTCCGGGGAAGCTGAACAAAACTTTGACCAACATTGTTTCTTGTCATTGGAGTGTCAAGAACGGTACTTTGAAAACCTGATCTCAAAGAAGGTGCTCCCGGAAAGCGGTATAGTGATGGATGATGTCCAGGAACGTCTCCCAGAGTTCTATCAAAGACTAATGGACATGGGATGGAACTGTTTTGCCCCTCAACCTTGCCGAGCAAATGAGCAATGGGTGACGGAATTTTATGCAAACCTCCCAGCAATCCGGCTAAAAAAGCCCCAGATGAGGATTTGGGGGAAAATGGTGCACTTTGGGGCTGAAACTGTGAATAACTTCTATCATTTGCCACACCACGACATGGCCCCATTCAAGGCAAAAGACTGTGCTTCAGGGGAGTGGTTGGTGTCAAAATTATGCCCAGGTGTAGAGGTTCCATGGGCAGCTGAGAAAAGGGGGATCACATCAAAAGAATTCACTGCTGAAGCGAAGATATGGCTCGCCATCATATGCAGCCGTATCTCCCCTGTTTCAAACATATGGAACGTCCCAATCACACGAGCTCAGATGATAGCCTGCATTCTTGACGGTATTCAGCTGAATGTTGGTGAGCTCTTCATCAATGAACTGAGGGAGTATCAAATGCAGAACAGTCCTTCATTGATTTTCCCATCGCTTATCACTGAGCTGTGTCAGCTTGCTGGGGTGGAAGAGGCTCCAGGGGACAACTGGATAGATCCGGGAAAGCCACTGCATCCGTTGAAGAAGAGAGGAGAGGGCGGCGCAGTGAAGAGCAAAAAGAGAAAGTTGGGTTCTTCTGCTCAGGTTGATCCGAGTAGTCAGCCGTCATCCTCTACAGCAGGACCATTTGCTGTGCTTGGCGAGGAGATGCGAGTGATTCGCGAGCTAGTGGCTGGTCTTCCCCAGGGACCTGGGGAGACATCTGAGGGACCTGCTTACATCTCAAAGAAAGAATTCCAGAAATACATTGAAGATCAAAGGAAGCAGGGGGATCACCTCAAAGCACTGGAGAAAGCATACACTGAGCTGGCCAAGAAGCATGGTGAATTGAGCACTTCACATGACAACCTGGAAAAGTCCCACACCCAGATGTAAAAAGGGAGAAGAAAAGAAGATAAATACTTACTCGCATGTGAAGGGTGTGAAGGGGCGTGTGGAAGGTCCGTAAAGACCTCAAGACCGGATACCAATCGACCCAGGGCTGTGGAGGATGATGAGGTTCCTATTGAGTGGGCCTCGAGGAGGAAGGAGAGGAGGATGATTCTGACTCAGATAGCGAGGAGAGCAGTTGATGCAGTATTCAGGGAGCACTTTCCTTCATTTTTACTCTATCATGTTTTGTTGCATTGGGGACAATGCAATATCTTTGGTTGGGGGTGGCTTCTTATATAACTGTTATTTTAGCATAATTGTGGATATTTGGCGGATTAGTACAGTGATTGTTTTTTATTTTGTTATTAGTATATTTCTATATCATGTGTTATATTAGTATGTTGATATTAGTATGTTTAGTTACTTGATATTTATTAGCTTCTTAATTTTTTTTTTATTTTTAGTATGCTTTGTGTTAGTGGCGATATCCTTGGTTTTCTTTATACCACGGTTCTTTTTCCAAGGATGCCAATTTTCTTCTTGAACCGGGTATTGTAAAAAAAAATTGTCGACTTTCCCGATGATGGATTAGATTGAAATTTCTTAAGGGAATTAGTCTTGTAGTTAGGATTAGCTTTTGTTAAATTAGGAAAATAAAGGGTTTGAGTTGGGATTTGTGCCCATTGACCATGTTGTGGCTTGCTTGGTACCAATATGATTTAAACCTTGGCATATGAATTTTTGATTGTTGAAAAAGAAAATGATTGAAGTAAAAAATGTCATGACCTTTTAGACTCAATTTTTGGCTCTTTAATTCACTAAATAGCTTTCTTTAGGCTATAGGTAACCTCTTTGCGTCATTTGTTCTAATTGGATTTTGGATTTGTATTCCACTTGAGTTTTCATGTGCCATGTGTGGTGAGGTTTATTTGTGAGTTCTTTTGTAGTACTTGTGGTCTAGAACTTGCCCGGAATGTGCTTTAAGGCGAAATTATAGACTAACTTGGTTTGAAAAATGATATTAGGCCTTCCTTGGACCGCTAGTATACCTTAAATTTCCTACCCTTAAATATTTTCCCTAGTCAACCCATTTTGAGCCTTTAACCTTATTCTTTGGCAACCATATTACAAGCTTAAATCCTTTGTTCTTAATTGATCTAGCTTTGACACCCTACCTCCCTAAGTACTTTGAAAGTGTAAATATAGGCTAAAAGCCTAAGTTTGGGGGTTGAAGGTTAGAAAAGTTGTGATATGGAAGTTGTTTGAAAAGGTGGAAGGTAGAGAAAAAAAAATATGAAATCTTCCTTGACTTTGAAAAAAAAATGTGTATAGAATGAAGTGATAAAAAGTCGCGAATAGAGGGAAGACTAGGTGTGGAATGAAAAGTGAGGAAAGGATGGAAAATGTTTTTGAAGGAAGGGGACTTTAATTGTAAATATTGTAGTGCTTTGGGAGGTTTTGAGTCACTTTAATCAAAATTTTGCCTTACCTTAACCAAAAGCCTAAACTACAACCCTTTAAGTCCTAATTGATTTTGAACCAAGTTGTTTACATTAGTGGAGGAATACATGAAGGGCAAGCCTATGGTACTACTTGTATGCATTTGAACATCTTTTTGAGAGAGAGTTAATTCTTTCCATTTGATATCCCATTTTTGTTTTGAAATTAAGATTTATGAGTGTGGGATCCTCTCTTAAATGTGAGGGCACATGAGAGTTGAGTTGTGAATTTAATTCCATTTTCAATTGGAAAGAATGACCAAAGAAAGTTGATTGTGATAGAGAGGCAAATTTTGAAGCTTTAGTGTCATGACTTGATTGCTACTTTGATTTGCATTAGTGTTTGAGCACCTGAAGTATAATGAAGTTTATGTGAAGTTTATGTGAAGTGCTTGATAATTCATATGCTTTGGAGTAATTGTTGGTACCAATCAAAGTCATGCATTTTTGCTTAAAGTAGACTTTCTTTTTGGCTTGGTGTGATAGGATATGAGGTTGATTTAGCCACTTGGGAAGAGATTTTGTCGTTTCCGTTGCTTGAGGACAAGCAATAGTTCAATTTTGGGGGTGTGATAAGTTAGTATTTTACCAACTTATCTTGCCTTTAAACCTATACTTTTGTTATGTTTGAGTAATAAAATCATGTATTCAATGTCATTTACTTCTATTTTACAGGGTGATTGTGATTTAGAAGTAACGGTGAAGAAACCAAGTGAAAACAAGTTAAAAGAAGCTAAAAAGAGAGAAAAATCTGGGCAGTGCCCTCAGGGGTCGCAAATGCGACCAGAGCTTGGGAAAAGCGAAGTCAACCATAAAGGTCAGTCTTCGCAAATGCGAAGAGGAGTTCGCAAATGCGAACTCAACAAGAATAGGCAGTGTTCGCAAATGCGAAGACCACTTCGCAAATGCGAAGTCAACCTGGATAGTCAACCTTCGCAAATGCGAAGGTCTCATCGCAAATGCGAACATGGGCAGTCTGGGCAAGTTTGGGAATTGCGAACTTTTGTTCGCAATTGCGAAGATCGTGCTTCAGGCATGGGCAATTTTGGAATTTCACACTTTTGATCCTCAAACCATTTAATACCCGATTAGGCTCATTTGTAAAAGATCTTTGGCATATCTTTGGCTTATTTTTCAGTTCTTAGGGCTAGAGAGAACAAGTTTTGGAAGCTAGGGCTTTGCACACACACTTTGGTCTTGAAGATTGAAGCTTTTGGTTGAGAATTTCTTACCCATTTATGTTGCTTTCTTCATTTCCTTGCTTTGTATTGTATATCTAAGTGTGTAGTATTTTATTTAACACTTAAATCTTGTTTATGGAAATATTCATGTTTAAAGTGTGGATTAAATACCTTGTTGTGCTTACGTATTGAATGATTTTTATTTATTTATGAAGTGAGTTATTGTTAGTTTAATTATTCTTGTTCTTTAATGTTTCCAAAGGGATTAGCTAACCCTAGGACTCTCCCATTAACTCCGAATTAATTTTGGAAAAGATAATTTGTGGTTGGGAAAGATTAATTAACAAGAGCTTGAGGCGTTAACCCTCATTTTATAGATTCTACCTAGGGATAGAATTGAACTACTTGTAGCCATTCCGGGTGTGCTTAATCTTCTAATTGTTTTAGGGATAATTCAATTAGGAAGTCTTGTTAGTCTTCGGAAGAAGCTAATTAAGAATTATTATCCGTGGCTAATTAACATAAACTTGTTCATATTTGTAAAATCATGAAATACATTGGATCGTTACTTGAGTGTAATTCCTGATGCAACCATACTTGTAGCCATTGATCATTTTACTTGCTTTCTAGGTTAGTTTACATTTCCGCATTTAGATATAAACATTTTCAAAACCAAATTCTTAGTGTTTGGCACTACGCGATAAGCGATAATTTTCTTACATTCCTAATCGCCTACACATTGTTCTCTGTGGGATTCGACCCCGACTCATAGTTGGGTAAATTATATTGCATGCGACCGTGTCAATTACTTTTTAGTAGTGGATTTGGACGTCATCAATCACTCGAACTACCGAGAGGTATAGAGTGAGTAGAATCGTGCAATGGTTATATCGTAATCCCCAAATATGACAACCTAGCCTTAGACACGAAAACCCGTTAATTACGCACCTAGATGAAAGTCACTCTCCTAGTGCCTTTTCACTAATTAGAACATCTTCAATAGACTTCTCTTAGCTTAACGTAGCTCAATTTAGCATATTGGTAGTATAAATTTAGAAGTTAAATCAAAAACCAAAAATGTGTAGAAGTGTAATTAGGAACAATTACCCAATTCTAACTTAGATAGAAACTCAATTCCAATTTCTAGATCCCTGTGGAAATCGATCCCGACCTTATCGGGTAAAAGCTGCTTCGACCTCTCTTGCTACTTTATAGTAGTACAGGGTTGGCTCTGATCAGCACCCCGCCTTGCACCGCGCTAGCCAAACGTGTAAGTCTGACAAAAATAAGCCTCTCTGAAAAATCCCATTACCGCGCCGCGTGGTCCGCCGCACCCCGCGACACGACAGTACATTTTGGGCCAATAATTTAAAAAAAAAAAGAAAGAAAAAAAGGCGCCTAATTTTTTTTGCTACCACCCAACCCTTCCCCTTTTTTCCTCATTGCCTTCTCTCATTCCTCTCTAATCCCTCTCTAACTCACCCCCAAAATCCTACTTCGCCCCTAAATTCTTCCACCTTCAAGTCTTCTCATCTTACTCCATAGCCAAGGTAAGTAATATTCTCCCATATTTTCTCTCTTTCTCTCTCTCTCTCTCTCTCTTAGTTTTTTCTTGTAGTTTTAGTTAATTTTCTCTAACCCTAGGTAGTTTTTTATTTTTTTAGTTATTCTTCACATTTTGGCCGAAATTGTGGTTGATTTTGTTGGGGTTTTCATTGTTCTTATAATTGTGGATGATTTTTGGTGTGTCTTGGTGGTGTTGGAGTTAGATTGTGATGAAGTTTGGTGGGGTTGTCTTTTTGGCCGAAAATTAGAGGCCTTGTGGGATATATTTTGTGCTTTTATGAAATTGTTGCGTTGTGGTGATGTTATAGTTGTGTTGGATGGTATGGTTGGTATACAATTGTGGGTGATGCATGCTCAATTTAAAGTTGAAGGAAGTAATGAATCTAGTACCTATTACGTGTTTGAAAAAATGCTCCAATGACACCAATGGTGAAGTATGAGCACGAAGTTGACTTTTTGACTTAGTAATGAACTTGTTGACGGATTATAAGTGTGTGGTGGGCGGTCATATTCTTCTTTTGTGAAATTGTGATGTGTTAGCCTTGAGTGCTAATCGATTGACCACCCCATGCTATTGTGTTACTAGTTGCTAATTGTGGTGTCTGGTTCATGCTAAGTACTTGTGTAGTTTTGTAGTGTAACTTCTTAATTTTGTTAATAGTAAATTAGTATAACTTCTTAGTTTTGTTTTCTTAGTTACTAATTTAGCTTCTTGGTTTTGTGCTTTACAATAGTAGGGTAACCGTTGGTTGTGTTGTTGTATCGTTATGTTGGTGGTCGAATGGGTTGTTGATGACTTGTGATGTGCTTATAATAGGGTAGTCAGTCCCCGGTATAGATTGTACTTGTGAACATGCCAATGGAATAGGTATTGTTACACCCCATGTTTTTGTACGTGGAAGTACGCCATAAGTAAATTGATATAAGCTCGGAAATGAGATGTTACATCCTGCATCTCCATACGTTAAAGTTTTATCGTAAGTTAATCGACGTAAGCTCGGGAATGAGATTATTTGAGATTACAAGTATTATTCTATTTCAAACAAGTGATAAGTAAATTTGTGAAGGTGAGAGGGTAAACGAATCGAAAAAAATGAGTTCCGCCGAAGTTTGAAAATTTGGGGATAAAATTCGGTCCAAGCTATAATACCCGGTATTTATGGACTAGTGCCATACGGGGTACCACATGACCATGATAGTAAGGTGTATAAGGTATGTTAAAAGTGAGTAGTATTTTAAGTAATTTGCAATAAATTTTAATTATGTAGATAATTGGGTAATTAATGATTTTTAGTGAGAGATTAACTAATTAATTCAATATTTGGATAAGGTGTAATGAACCTTAACGTGGCAGCAAGATTTGATCAAGTAACTGACTCTTAAATTCACATAAAAGGTGGCAAAATTTGGAAAGGTCATTGGACAACTAATCCACTAAGTGGGGGCCCACAAACATCAAAGATAAGGGATTGTGATACATCATGGAGTTCTCAAAGGAAATACATGGGATTATGATACATCATGAAATACATGGGCTGCTAGGAATGAATGGAATTCTCAAAGGAATTCTTAATAAAAGATAAGGGATTGTGATACATCATTTAAGAGGGAAATACATGGGTTGCTAGTAACGAATGGGATTCCCAAAGGAATTCTTAAGAATCCCTACAAGGTGCAACGTGAATTGCAAATTCTATGGAGCACAGTACAATCTTTCTCGAGAATATCATACGAATTTTTTCCTACTTCGATCCGCTATTATATGTTTTGTTGCGTTTGACGTGTGTTGGAAGAATTGTCAAGAGAATCGGCTCAGGTATGTTAAGGCTATCCCTTCTTTCCTTTTGGCATGATCCATACGATACAAACGAAACGAGCAAATGCACAACTTCCATAAATGACTCTATTCATAGAAATGTTATAGATGATTATGTTCTTGATTCAACATGTGTCCTATTATTCTATCATCTGTTCATGGGTCTCAGAAAATACGTAAGTTGATAATTTACCTCATGATATTAATCAAAGGCATAATGGTCTTATGACATTCCGAAAGATTTTATTGACGTACTTCTCATGCATTGCATTCATTTATACATGTACATTGACCCATGACCAGATGGCATTATATACGCGTATATATGTATATATATGTATGGGATATGGGGAAAATTTATGGCGTTATATACGCACCACCACCTGATCAGCTGGTTACGTTGATGATTTGCCCACAGTGGCCGAGATGATAAGATGTGATGCTCTCAGAGGCTTGATGATGTTATGTACACTTATACCTATGCATGGCATGACATTTATACGCATATGCATGACATTTTAAATATTAAATGATTCATAGAGCTATTCAGACTTACATGTCGAGTCTTTTACGCCATGTTTCTCTCATGTCTTTTATTTACTGATTTTTATTCCTTACATACTCGGTACATTATTTGTACAGACATCCCTTTTATCTGGGGATGATGCGTTTCATGCTCGCATGTCTCGATAGACCGGTTGAGAGTTCTCTAAGTAGGCTATCAGCTCAGCGGAAGCTATTGGTGCGCTCCATTTGCTCTGGATTTGCTTATTTGGTCAGTATCATTAGCACATATATTGATTGGTATGGCGGGGGCGCTGTCCCAACCTTTATGATATTATGTACTCTTAGAGGCTTGTAGATATATGTCATGTATACGAATACTTGTATGGCTTTGTCAGCCTATATTTTGAGTATATTGAGGATTATGCCAGCCTTACAGGTCCGCACGTCATATGTATAAGTCGGTATATCAAGTTGGTTCGATCCTATATTGAGTATTCCCTCATGTTTCATTCTAGTTATCTCACAGCGGCCCTTCTGTCTCATTTACCTATGATAGTATGATACGAAAGATATGTTATATTGGTACTCGGTTAAGTAAGGTAGCGGCTGCCCGTCGCGGCCCATCGGTTTGGGTCGTGACAGGTGTGGGGTGGTACCCCGTTTGGCTTGCTTGTTGTTCTATATGTTGTGGCTAATTGTGTTCATCTTGTGCAGGTACAATGTCTCGCCGTCCTAGTGAATGTGCTAATACTGGTTCTTCTAAGGTTGCCACTAGTAGTAGGAGAGGGGGTAGACGGGAACAACCTCTCCATCCCCGCCCCTCCCTAGTGGAGGAAAAGATGGAGCACATTGATTTGGATGATGACATGGTCTTGAGGTGTAAGTATGGCATTCGGGTTGTCCCAGCTCATGCTAGAAACTGGTACAGGACCTTTGTTCCTACGGTGAACCTTGTAACGACCCGACCGGTTGTTTTGAGCTCTGGCGCATCGTTTGACAGTTGTAGGCCTCAAGTAGCTTCACTTCATGCTTTATGACTTGTACGTGTGGTCGGAATTGAATTTTGGGAAGTTCGTAGTTGTTTCAGAAGGAAAATTCTCAATCCGAAAGCATTAAGTTGGGAGAATTGACCAAGGTTTGACTTTTGAGAAACCACTCGGAATGGAACTTGTATAATTTCAATAGCTTCGTATGGCAATTTCGGACTTAAGCCTATATCTGGATTTGGATTTGGAAGTCCGTAGGACAATTCGGCGCATTTTGGCAAAAAGTTGGAAAGTTGATGTTTTGAAATATTCATAAATTTGACCGAAAGTTAACTTGGTCAATATCGAGCTCAGATTTGGATTCCGAAAATTGGAAGAGGTCCATGTCGTCTATGACTTATGTGCAAAATTTGAAGTCATTTCGGATTGATTTGATACGCTTCGGCGCAAATTATAGAATTTAGAAATTTCATAACTTATAATTCAATTCGAGGCGCGATTCATAGCTCTGGCGTTGTTTTGTGATTTGAGGCCTCGAGTAAATTCGTATCATGTTTTGGGACTTATTGGTATGATTTGACGGGGTCCCGAGGGGCTAGGGTATATTTTGGATCATTGGTTGAGAGACAAGTAAAGTTAAGAAATTTGAAGTTTGACCATGGTCAATATCTGGTCAAGACGATCTCTTTTCAGTATTTTGAGTGTGTGAGCAGGTCCATAGCGTGTTTTATGATTGATATTCATATATGTTTTGTGTCTGGGAGGTTCTGGATGAGTTTCGGGGTGGTTTCGGATCATTTCGGAGAAGTTTGGTTTTGCTGGATTCTAGTGAGGCACTGTTCATTCGCAATTGCGAACACTGTTCATTCGCAATTGCAATGTTTTTGTCTGCAAATGCGAACCTGGGCAGAAGACTTAAGGATCAAAACTTGGTCATTTTTCCATTTTTGTTTTGGATTTTGGAGCTCGGTTTTTGGGCAATTTTGAGGAGTTCTTCATGACTTTGACTTGGGTAAGTGTTCTATATCCTGAGTGATTATATTTCATGATTCCATGATTATATTCATCAATTATTAGTGAATCAATTGGAAGAAAATTAGATTTTTGCAAAAGCTTTCAAAAACAAAAAATGAAAATTTGGAGGTCAATTTGTTATCGGAATTTGATAAAATTAGTATGGTTGAACTCGTATCGGTATGGGTATTCGGATTTCATAAATTTACATCGGGTTCCGAGATGCGAGCCTTGAGTTGACTTTTGGGTTGACTTTTAAAGTAAAATTCAAAGTCGACGTTTTATTATCCGAAATTATTTCTGATAAATTTTAATGATGTTATGTAATTGATTTGGCTAGATTTGAGCCGTCCAGAGGTCATTCACGCGAGAAGGCTAGTTTGGAAAATTGGCCTAACTTCGTTAAGGTAAGTCTCCTGTCTAATCCTGTGAGGGGAAACTACCACTAGGTGATGTATTTGATATGTGCTACTTGTTGCGGGGGCTACGCACGCACGAGGTGGCGTGAGTCCGTACATAGCTAAATTCATGTTATGTCCGGGTAGACTTAGGTTCACGCCATGCTATAATTATACTATTGGAGTTATCTTTGCTCGTTTAATACCTCTGTTTTGCGTTACGACTTGAGACTAGACTTGTGTAGAGTGATAGACTTGCTATTGTATAGATTTGACGAGCTTCATGATTAACTGCGGAATAATTGTGCTCCTTTTATGAATTTTTCCCGCGCTATGCATCTTCATAAAAAGGTTTTCATTAAAAATTCAAAACTTTCACGTTTATTCGTGAGCGGGGTCAAGGACCTGTTAAAGCTTATTAGTCTAATGGGTTCGGGCAATTTGCCTCGGCAGGATTATGTACCACTCTCTTCTGGGAGCGGTCCATTTTCCTAGGCAGTATAACAGATGCATCTATGGTATGTGTCGTTCGACCCTCACAATGCACACATTATGAGGGGATCGGACCGTTCGCTGCGGTATTTCTATAAAATACTCTTACGGGATCGGGCCATTTGCCTCGTCAGCATCATGCGTAATATTTGACAAGAAACCAGTATATCCATATGTTTTCCTGATTTGATTTGTGACGACCTATCTGGTGAGGTCCAGTTTTTATATATACTCTGGTTGAGGAGGTAACTGCTAATTGAGAGCTTGAGTTTACCAATCAGAGGAGGATTGTACCTCGTATTTATATTTTTTTATACTGTTTATTTACTCTGCCGTATATTTGTTTACTTCTTACTGCATATGATTTATTGGACCACTAGTAAGTGTCGATGTCGACCCCTCGTCACTACTTCTCCGGGGTTAGGATAGATACTTATTGGGTACGCGTTGATTTACGTACTCATGCTGCACTTCTGCACTAAATGTGCAGGATCTGACATGTTCATTTGGTGATCATCCTGGCGTGTAGGCGCAGCTGTTGAGAAGACTTTATGTGAGCTGCATTCCAGGCGACGCATCGCAGTCCACTGAGTCCCTATCATACTATTCACCTTGTCCTATCTTATTTACATTTCAGACAGATGTTTTATTATTATTGTACTCCTTAGTGAATGAGGATGTTAAGATGGGTGTGTGGTTGTACCAGGAGAGATAGGATTAAGAATGAAGCTATCCGGGACAGAGTGGGAGTAGCCTCCGTGGAGGACAAGCTGCAGGAGTCGCGGCTGAGATGGTTCGGACATGTTAGGAGAAGAAGCATTGATGCCCCTGTCAGGAGGTGTGACAGGTTGGCCATGGAGAGTTTGGGAAGGGGCCGAGGTAGGCCTAAGAAGTACTGGGGAGAAGTGATAAGGCAGGACAAGGCGTTGCTTCAGCTCACTGAGGACATGACCCTTGATAGGAGGGTGTGGATGTCGAGCATTAAGGTAGAAGGTTAGTAGGTAGTTTATAGTGTTTACCGATAGGCTTAGTAGCGCGCATGTCCCTTCATATTCTTAGATTTTTATTATGATATGTGATTTTGTTCGCCTCAGGTATTGTATTCCCTGTTGCTATTATTTGATACTACTTATCCATATCTCTCCCTTTTTCTCTTCCATCTTTCTTTCTTCCTTCCTTGCTTCCCTCTTCCTCTTCTTGCCCTTCCTGAGCCGAGAGTCTATTGGAAACAGCCTCTCTACCTGCATTAGGTCGGGGTAAGGTCTGCGTATAGACTACCCTCCCCAGACTCCACATGTTGGGATCAAACTGGGTTTGTTGTTGTTGTTGTTGTTGTTGTTGTTTACTCCTTAGTAAATGCTCATACACTTGTGACATCGGGTTTTGGGATATACTAGTTGATGCTTACGATTTTGTATATTATCATCGCCTTTCATTCTTTTATAAACTACTATTTTTGTTCGTTCCCGTGGAATTAACAGTGTACATTTCCTTCTTTATTAAAATTTATGATTTCAAAAGTGATAAAAGGAACAACTAATATGATAGTTCACTGTTGGCTTGCCTAACATCGACGTTGGGCGCCATCACAACCTATGACGGATTTTGGGTCGTGACAGCTTGGTATTAGAGCACTAGGTGCACATAGGTCTCACGAGTCATGAGCGAGTCTAGTAGAGTCTTGCGGATCGATATGGAAACATCTGTACTTATCTTCGAGAGGCTACAGGCTATTAAGAGCACTTCCCTTCTTGATTCCTCGTCATGCGATTTGATTCCATTGAAGCTTGTGCCTTCATTTCCTTCCTACTCAATCTTATGCAACGTTGAGAGCTCGCTATAAATTGGGCATTGAGGAGTTGCAATGATACTACAGATGTGGCGCAGGATGTTTCTCCCTGCATATTCGATTGGGGCTATTATCGTCGCCTCGTGGAGGGGTATTCTGTCATTTTTGCGCAATGTTACTGTTGCATATGGTTTCGCGACTATGCACAGTGTATTGCAAAGTTTATGAGTGGTTATCATGCAATGTTGGTGTAAATGGGAGGGTGCTTATTTATGTATCGTGGCAATGAACGACTAGAAGGGAGGATTACTAGGGTCATGGTGTAAAGGTTAGGCATTTATTCCGGTGTAGGAAGGGCAACTAGACTATGGGTGTTCAGACTTTGGTTGACAGAGTAGCGAGACTTGATATTTTCGAGTGTGGAGGATTTTCATTTGTGGTGTAGTGATGTCGTCCTTGTTGGAACGCATTAATGCCTATGGGTGTTAGGGTCTCTTTGATTCGCCTTCGGGGAAGGGTGTTGTAGAACGGTGCCTAAGCGGTGGTTATCGGATATGGCGGTGTATGTTGACTTCAGAGTCGAATCAGTGCCTCTAATGTTGATGGCTCGAGAGAGATGATCTTCGAGGAGGCTTAGAGTTGGTAACAAATTATTAGTTCGGGTGCTACAAATATGGATTTTTATTTAAGGTAGTAATTTGGCAGCAAAGGATAATGGAGGACATGGTGGTAGGTGTCCAGCGGTGGTTGAATTACTAGCAGGTCAAGTATGAAGAGCAGAGGTCGAGAAGTTGCTTAAAGGAGATGGTTTAACCGAAATGGGAGTGGCAGAGTAGAATATAGATTCTGTGGTAGGATAGCCACATATCTTGAGGATTTTTAGAGCGTTTGGGAATCATGGTAGAAAGTGACTAGATCTATGGATTTTATTTATGATGGAGGCTACTGTACGGAGGAAGCTTGATTATAGTGGATGGGAGTTTACTGGAAATAAAAAGGTGTGAAACATGACTTCGAGTTTGGAATGTATTATCGGACTTTCAGTTGATGTCTACAGGGAATGAACCGACTTTCACGGTTGGTGGACGAGTACGAGCTCTGGAGGGTTTACTGATTTCGTGGTAGTTATACCAAGTGCAGCGTCGTTGGAAGATGTCGGTATGGAAATTCCACTAGTGGGCTATCTCCTGTGAGCAGGTCAGCAGATGCGTGAGTTTGATTAAGTTTCGACGAAGAATTCTACTTGCTACCCGGTAAGAGGTCAAATATGTGACTGTGGCTGATAAATCAGAATGTTTTATGAAAATCTTAACAACACATTTCGAGAAATTTGGTGGGTTAAAGGTGAGAGATCATGGTAATTGAGAGGGAGGAATCTTTGTGGGTTCTAGATTTATGTGATTGTAGCTTAAAGCTTAGTGGGGGAGCCCACCATCTACGGTTGGATCGCGTGGTTAGGTGACTGTGCATTTTCTGGTTAACGATGCCTCAGTGGACTATTTGTGACTAAGGAAAAGAAAGCATCAAGGGTAACTTGAGCAAAGAACTTGATGAATGTGTGCTATAATTTTGCCTTATCGATTCATGTGCAAGTTTTTGGGAGGACTCAGAGTTTATGCTCATTGTGGATATGATGTACAAGGAAAAGAATGCATCCGGTTGCTTCTTTGGGAGTGTTTATGTGCTAACAGAGCATTGGAGTTTGATTATATTTGGGACCCAGTCAGAGTGGGTGAATCTCAACAATGGTTCTAGTGGGTTCAAGATTAAAGTGCAGTGCCTAAGGATTTCGGGTCCGTTGTGTGGTTAAGGATCGAGATTTTTGCGGTGGATTATGAAAGAGACTTGGGGAATTTTCTTTGTTATCATTAGGTCTGTGGGGCAGTATTAGAGAAATGGGAGAAACGGTTTTAGATTTACAGAAGGTCTTTCAGAATGGGTGTATCAGTTGGAGATGCTATTGTGCGCGTGAGGAGGGTATGAGGTGGTTCATGGGTATTGAGACGATGTGGTCTCGTGAATTGGGGCACTCGGGATGAGTGTTGTTGAGTTTAGTTATGTTTTTGAATGAGCTATTATTATTTCTAAGGCATGTTATTAGCTAATTGGAAGAAGTGGGTCGG
Source organism: Nicotiana attenuata (assembly GCF_001879085.1). NCBI lineage: Eukaryota > Viridiplantae > Streptophyta > Magnoliopsida > Solanales > Solanaceae > Nicotiana > Nicotiana attenuata. The sequence continues at coordinate 203,060 of NW_017671731.1, read as the reverse complement.
TTAGTAATGGTTTAAATCAGCATGATTGTGGCAACGGTCAGTTCCTTCGACGAGTTAAGTTATACAGGTGGTTGTGGTTGTATGTGCGGCTTGACCGCCACCATAATTTGACTGATTTGGGTGGTTTGATTCTAATGGGCTTGTTGTGTGTAAATGGATCCCGGAAGAGTTATGGTGGTTTAGACCACGAGTTGAAATTTGTATTTTCTACGGTTATGGGAATTCAGTTGCATGTTGCAATGGTTCTTCTAAAATGAGTTAAGTGAAAGGTTTCTAGCCAATAAAGTTTTTGATTTACTAGTAGCTCAGGGGTTATGATGAAGCTTTGGGATTATCGTGTAGTAGCACGTTAGGTGAAGTGAGCGGCATGGAAATTGGAAGATGAGGATCAGGGTTGCGGTTTGGTGTTGATGAGAATGTCACGAGCTCGGAGGAGCCGGGGAGGATTTCAGATGTTTAGAGTAAGCTGGCACTATTTTCGGGCAGCCTGAGGATGTTGTCTTTTGTGGTAGCAGTGTTGGGTATTGAAATGCAGATGCTTGGGCGGTATTTTAGAAAAAGCATGGTCGATGGACATTAATGTTCATATTTTACTACCTGGTGCGGAAGGCTGTGGGATATATCCTATGGGAAGATCGTATAAGTGTGACGTGTTAGTCATTCGATTGTTAGAGATTAAAAACAAGTATTGAGATTTTGGTACTGTCCCAATGGGAGAGATTATGACTGAGAGGTGCTCTATTCCTCTAGTTATGGACTGTGGAGTTTGTTCCGGATTTGACGGATGTTCTTATGTGTCATGAATAGGGTCATTGTGGATCCTTGGAAGGTTAGTGGCCCAGTATGGGATGATTGGAATCGGCTTGAGGTCCGCTAGAAGACTTAATATAGATGTGTGCTCTACATCAGATCAGGTCAGATGTGTTCATTCCGCATATCATTGTTCATGGAAGAGTCTTCGGGTGTTGGGTGATATTCCTATCGTCAGCTATTCTCTGTAATACTCTATTATGCCATGTGGGTTGTGAGAAGGCCTGATTATTCGCATGTGTGTTGTGGTCCTATGTAGCTTATCGTTATTGCACCTTAGTCGAGCTCGAGTTTTGTAGCGCATGGCGTTATCCGTCTCCCCAAGGTTGTATTTTTACACTTGACGTGCTTGTGGTCGATATTCGGGTATTTTGTAGGTATAAGCATTATGGCTTGATGGTTATTTCCTTATTTATTATTATGTGTGGATCAGGTGGCACGCCACCACGGGTATGTTGCTTGGATTGGGTTGCACGCTTCAACAGTGTCATGTTTTGATCGGGTTGCACACCGCAACGGTATCATGTGTGGATCGGGTTGCACGTCGCAACAGTGAGATGTTGAGTACGGTTCCCTATACTTATTTTTGTGTATTTTGTTCCTCATTTTTTTAGGAGGGTTCGTAGCATCTGTTCGACCATTTTATTCGTTACGCGGGCCGAGTAGTTATTTTCCAGAGTTCGTTTTTCCTTAGGTATCACATTCGAGTTTGTAGCTTGTTGGCGCATTGATGGCATCATATGAGATTTTTGGCGGTGTTTGAGTTGGCTTATTGCCCGAGCAACTTGTACTGGGTGAGACGAGATTATTTTACCTGAAATCAGTGCAATCAGATTTATATAAGGTATGTTAGAGGGAAAATGTCATTATTCGGTTCAGAATAAGGCAAGAGTTCTTGTTGAGCGGAGGACTCCGTGAGTTATTGATCTGACGGGTGATTATGAGTTCCTACGTATCCCTTTCATCGTTGAAGTATTGTGAGGATTGAGGCCTCGAGTAGCTTCACTTCATGTTTTGTGACTTGTACATGTGGTCAGAATTGAATTTCGAGAAGTTCAGAATTGTTTCAGAAGGAAAATCTTAATTCGGAAGCTTTAAGTTGGGAGAGTTGACCAAGGTTTGACTTTTGCGCAAACGACTTCGAAATGGATTTTTTATGATTTCAATAGCTTCGTATGGCGATTTCGGACTTAGGCGTATGTCTGGATTTGGATTTCGAAGTCCGTTGAAAAGCTGAAGTTTTGAAATATTCATAAATTTGACTGGAAGTTGACTTGGTTGTTATCGAGTTCGGATTTCGATTCCGGAAATTGGAATAGGTCCATTATGTCTTCTATGACTTGTGTGCAAAATTTAAAGTTATTCTGGATTGATTTGATACGCTTCAGCGCAAATTATAGAATTTGGAAATTTCATAACTTATAATTCGATTCGAGGCGTGATTCGTGGTTTCGGCGTTGTTTGATGTGATTTGAGGTCTCGACTAAGTTCTTATCATGTTTGGGACTTGTTGGTATGATGTGACGGGGTCCCAAGGGGCTTTGGTGTATTTTGGATCATTGGTTGAGAGACTAGTAAAGTTAAGAAATTTGGAGTTTGACCATGGTCAATATCGGGTCAAGACGACCTCTTTTCCATGTTTTGAGTGCGCGAGCAGGTCCATAGCATGTTTTATGATTGGAATTCATATATGGTTTGTGTCGGGAGGTTTCAGATGAGTTTCGAGGTTGTTTCGGATCATTTTGGAGAAGTTTGGGTTTGCTGGTTTCTGGTGAGGCACTGTTCATTCATAATTGTGAACAATTATTTTTGGAGTTTACTATTCATTTGCAAATGCGATGTTTTTGTCCGCAAATGCGAACCTGGGCAGAAGACTTAAGGATCGAAACTTGGTCATTTTTCCATTTTTGTTTTGGATTTTGGAGCTCGATTTTTGGGCGATTTTGAGGAGTTCTTCACGACTTTGACTTGGGTAAGTGTTCTATATCCTAAAGTGATTAAATTTCATGATTCCGTGGTTATATTCATCAATTATTAGTGAATCAATTGGAAGAAATGATATTTTTGCAAAATCTTTCAAAAATGAAAAATGAAGATTTCGAGGTCGATTCATTATCGGAATTTGATAAAATTGTGTGGTTGAACTCATATCGGAATGAGTGTTCGGATTTCGTGAATTTTCATTGGGTTCCAAGATGCGGGCCCCGGGTTGACTTTTGAGTTGACTTTTTGAAGTAAAATTCAAAATCGACGTTTTATTATCCGGAATTGTTTCCGATAATTTTTAATGATGTTATGTAATTAATTTGGCTAGATTTGAGCTGTACGGAGGTCATTTCATGCGAGAAGGCTATTTTGGCTTATCGGCCTAACTTCCTTAAGGTAAGTCTCATGTCTAACCCTGTGAGGGGAAACTACCCCTAGGTGATGTATTTGATATGGCTACTTGTTGCGGGGACTATGCACGCACGAGGTAACGAGAGTCTGTATGTAACTAAATTCATGTTATGTCCGGGTAGACTTAGGTTCATGCCATGCTATAGTTGTACTATTGGAGTTATCTTTGCTCGTTTAATACCTTTATTTCGTGTTACGACTTGAGACTAGACTTGCATAGAGTGATAGACTTGCTATTATAAAGATTTGACGAGCTTCATAATTAGCTGCGGAATAATTGTGCTCCTCTTATGAATTTCTCCCGCGCTATGCGTCTTCATTAAAAGGTTTTCCTTAAAAATTCATAACTTACACGTTTACTCGTGAGTGGGGTCAAGGACCCGTTAAAGCTTCCTATTTTGATGGGATCGGGCGTTCGCCTCAGCAGGATTATGTACCACACTCTTATAGGAGTGGGTCGTTCACCTCGGCAGTATAATAGATGCATCCATGGTTCGTGTCGTTCGACCCTCGGCAGTGCACACTTTATGATGGGATCTGGCCGTTCACTGCGACATTTTTATAAAATACTCTTACGGGATTGGGCCGTTTGCCACGGCAACATCGTGCGTAATATTTGATAAGAATCCAGTGTATCCGTGTGTTCTCTTGATTTGAGTTGTGGCGATCTATCTGGTGAGGTCCATTTTTTTTATATATACGCCAGTTAAGGTGGTAACTGCTAATTGAGAGCTTGATTTTACCGGTTAGAGGAGGATTGTACCTCGTATTTATATTTGTTTATACCGTTTATTTACTCTGCCTCATATTTGTTTACGTCTTACTGCATATGATTTATTGGACCACTAGTAAGTGTCGATGTCGACCCCTCGTCACTACTTCTCTGGGGTTAGGCTAGATACTTACTGGGTACACGTTGATTTATGTACTCATGCTGCACTTCTGCACTAAATATGCAGAATCTGACAGGTTCATTTGGTGATCATCCTGGCGCGTAGGTGCTGTTGAGAAGACTTTATGTGAGCTGCATTCCAGGCGACGCATCGCAATCCACATAGTCCTTATCGTACTATTCACCTTGTCCTGTCTTATTTACATTTCAAACAGATGTTTTATTATTATTGAACTCCTTAGTAAATGTTGCACTTGTGACATCGGGTTTTGGGATATACTAGTCGATGTTTACGGTTCTGTATATAATCATCGCCTTTCATTTCTTTTATAAACTACTAATTTTGTAAGTTCCCGTGGATTTATCAGTGTAAATTTCCTTCCTTATTGAAATTTATGATTTCAAAAGTAATAAAATGAACAACTAATGTGATAATTCATTGTCGGCTTGCCTAACGGCGACGTTGGGTACCATCACGACCTATAGCGGATGTTGGATCTTGACAAACCCGGACCTTGAGGTTGGAATAGATGATGGGAAGCTAGCCCAAAAGTACTCTAAGATATATAACAACATCCGAGCCCTGGGTTTTGAAAATTTATTCCGTCCCGGTGATGCGGTGGACGTGTACTTGGTGAAGGAGTTTTATGCCAATTGGCAACCTAAGGCCAATTTGGATGTTGTGTACGAGGTGCAGTCTCAAGGAAAGGTGATTCCCTTTTCCTCTCAGGTGATCAATCAGATTATGGGATTGCCGGAGCACACTCATAAGCTATTTCTGAGGCTTCTTCGTCGACCGAACTATCCTGATATCCGGCGACAATTTGTGTGGAGCTGATTCTCTTGCTACTTGAACGCGGGATGCCAATGAGTACCACAAAGATATGAAGAAGAGCACTTTACAGCGTCCACTCAGAGTTCTTCTATGGCTGATCAATTGCAAGATTATGCCTACCAGATCAATATCGATGTCTCAAGGGCGAAGGTGTGTCTGATTTATGCCTTCTTGACCAGGATGAAGTTTGATCTTGGCAAGATCATGCTTGAGCGCATGGCTCGACCGCGACCATTTATGAGCATTGTGTGTTTGCTAAACAGACAAGGGAGAAATTCAGCAAGAAGCCAGAGCACAAGACTAGAGACAAGTTAGATTATATACATTTAGACTTGTGGGGTCCAAAAAAAGTATTCCTCCAAGAGTTGTGCTATGTAATTTTATGACTTTGATTTATGATTACTTAAGAATGGTGTGGGTGCATTTTTATAAAATAAAAGATGAGACATTTTTGACATTTGTTAAATGAAAGATGACGGTTGAGAAGCAGACAAAAAAAGTAAAGCGTCTTTGAAATGACAGTGGGTTGGAATTTTACAATTTTGAGTTTATGTTTTCTATAGTAGAGAGGGAATAGTGAGACAGATCGCTTGTGTCGGAACACCATAACAGAATGATATTGCAGAGCATATGAACAGAATATTTTGTGATAGGGGACGAAGCATATTTTCACGGTCATGTATTAGCAAGGATTTTTGGGCTGAAGCGATCAATACAACTTGTTATTTGGTCAACAGATCTCCATCCATATTTTTTTTAGGTGTGATCGGATTCGCATGATAATTATTTAACTTTTAGATAAGCAATTTAATTAGGGTCAAATGGTTTTATGGGTCTTTACAAATTTATTTTTAGTTTTATGATCCTATCTTGTTTTACGCATGAGAGATTTGCATTTACACATAAGATATCTAAAAAGGATATTTTCATAATCTCAAACATCAAATATAATGATATTTAGTTGTCCTGCTTATGCTCGTGTGAGGGATGAAAAACTTGAGCCGAGGGTAAAGAAGAGCATATTTCTAGGGTATGCAAGTGGAGTGAAAGGTTATAGGTTGTGGTGCATAGATCAGAAGAATTTAGGATAAATTATCAGTTGAGATGTGACATTCAATGAATCTGCCTCACTGGACAGATAGAGGTAGAAGGCAATAGCAAAAAGATCTTAGTGAAAATTGAATCTCCGCTAGCTTGGCCTAGTAGTTTAAAGTAGAGAAAGTGGATGAGGTGAAAAATATTGATCATGATGATAATTTTAATGCACCTGTGTAACAACAAGCATATAAAATTGCAATAGATAGAGAGAAGTGAGTGATCAATTTACCACAAAGGTTGCAAACATAGTTGATGGGAATCTTCTTGTATATACAAATCATGTGGGATAACTCCTTCATACATATTGTATTCTTTATAAATTTACTCATTTAATATAGTACAGATCTATTTCTTCTCCAACATCCACTAAATAACTTTTTATGGTACGTTATTATACAATTATTTTCCTTTAGGTCAATGAACAATACCATGTAGATAGATCTTTCTCTTCCTATAAATTAAATTTTCTTCATATATTAATTCAAACTAGTCTTCAATCACTCTTATATCGTTCATGTATCTATACTTTATCACTATTTTTAAAGTTTTATGGTCTCATATTCGATGCCATGATAGCTTGCACAAGTTTGAGTATCCATCTTATTCTTAAAATATATTGGAATCAATGTAGTTTTTTCCCACTCGTTCAGCATCCTTCCAAAGTTTAGTATAACATTAAACAGTTTGATAAGTCATGCTACTCCAACCGTTTCATAGCTTTTCCAACCCTCTATAAGGATTCTATTTTGATCACATAATTTTCTAATGCTTATATTTTTCATTACATCCTTCACTTCCGCAGGCATAATTTCACAAGTACAGCTAAAGTTTGATCTATTAATCAATATAGTATCTCTATCTTTCCTCGATCTGATTATTTCTATCAATATGTTTTGTGCGCCTTACATCCTTGCTACTCTTTTTTCTTTCAAATTTGCTAGTTTATTCATTTTTTTCTTGCCTATCCGTATCACTGACTTTTAATACAAGTCATTTAGGACTTCTCCATTACAGGAAAAAACAATGGCTAATAATGGCTTTTAAGTATGGGTGGGCATAAAATCCGAAAAATCGAATTCCGAACCAAACCGAATTAATTCGGTATTTCGGTATAATTCGTTATCAATTTTTCGGTTATTCCATATTTCGGTACGGTACTCGGTATTGAGGTTTTGATATTTCGGTATACCGAAATACCGAATTATTTAAGTCTAAGCCCACTTCTATTTTTATTATCCAACCCAATAAACCTAAGCCCAACATCCCAAGCCCCCTAATTTCCTTAGGCCTTATAGCCCGTTTGGCCAAGCTGCAAAAATCAGCTTATTTTGAGAAGTGCTTTGTTTCAAAAGTGCTTTTCTCAAAAGTACTTTTGGTGAGAAGCAGTTTGTGTCTAGCTAATTAGTTTGAAAAGCACTTCTGAGCAGCAATTAGTGTTTGCCAAGCTTTAAAAAACTGCTTCTAAGTGTATTTTTCTCAAAAGTGCTTCTCAAAAAAGTGCTTTTGGAGAGAAGCTACTTTTTTCTGCTTCTCCAAAACTGCTTCTGCTTCTCCTCAAAAGTACTTTTTTTCCTTCCAAAAGTTTGGCCAAACACCTCAATTTTTTGCCAAAAGTGCTTTGGGAAAAAAAAAATACTTTTGGCCAAAAAGAAGCTTGGCCAAACAGGCTATTAGTCCCTTAGGCTTACGAGTTACGCAGCAGACGCCACTACCCTTCACATCCCTCTATTTAAACAACACTAAGTACTTGGTGCTTATTTATGCACATCAAAACTTGTTATTTGTAATAGCCGTTCACCTGCAGAATAATTTTTTCCTTCTAATTAAGCTTAAATTTAGATCATATGGTGAGGACTTCATCTACTCCATAAAATGACTAAGAAGAACTCTTAGTAAACGCAAGTAAGACAACCGAAAGATGGCAGAAATTTGGAAACCATGTTGCCCTCAAGCCAGTGCGTACAGTTTGATACCGTAACTGTATCGAGCCGTATCGAACCAAATAAGAAAATACCGAATCGTAACGAACTACTTTGGTACGGTATTTGGTATGCTTAATTAATATTCCAAATACTAAAATACGAACCGTAATTCATAAACACCGTATTGAAGTATCGAATGTCCGACCCTACTATTAAGAGTCTAATTACTGATTTTCTAGTTAGTAAGGAGCCAACGATTGTAAGGAAGCAAAGCATAGAGCCCTTTAATAAGATATATGTCATTAAGTGCGACTATTTCTACTATACAAAATACCTTGAATATATTCTTCATTATTGAAAGAAAAGAAGGAAAGAATAATATTTTAGCACATTTATCTGAAAAAATCTTAATTATTATATTAGCATAAATAGTAAATATTTCAAGTAGAACTTTTCCTATACTATACATGCAAAGATAATGAATAAAACCAAACAACGTTAATTAGCATAAAAAGGAGTCTAGCTTCTCTTGTTTAAAAAATAAAAAAATAAAACCTTTTTACACTTTTCAAAGGCTTATTTGGTAACTTCCTAGTATATCATTATTTGTTTGTTATAGTATCTCTTTGTACCTTCTCATCTCACCATCATCTTGTGGTCGAGATCCTAGGTCTGTAGACATACAAGTACTTCACTTGTTGTTTTTTAAATTCAACCTGATATTTTCTTTGAATATTTTCGTCCAATGTAAATTTATGTTATTTTCAAATTACTAATTTCACTGCTAGCATAATCTAATCACTATGTTACAGCAGCTTATTTGTGTATTTTAAATTTTTTTCTTTCATTTATTATTGATATTTATTTGTATTTATATTTAAATTAACTAATAGTGTAATTTTTTTACCTCGTTCAGAAATTAACCATAGGAAAATCTAATTTTCCATTATTACCATTGGTACTAGCATAATTTCGTGTGTTTACAAAAGAGGGAACACAACACATTGTTCGCACACCCTCGCCTCTCATCACTTCCGTCGCGCCTCCGAGGAAACAAATGGACGCTTCTCTTTGTTAGCTTAATCCGCAGCTTTCGACGTCAACTTCACTTCACTGGGAGCACTCAGTTGCTGTTGTATAAGTAAATTACACTCTTTAAGTTCTTGATTTTTTTTTTCTGTTCTGTTTCTTGTTATTGTTGTTGTTTGTGCAATTTGTTACTCTTTGATGAAATCTTGCTTTAGTATTCACACCCATCTGCAAATTTTGCAGCTTTATACTGATAAAGAATCTGGAGCATATCGATTCGTGTTATAGTTTCTGCTTTATTAGGGTTTAAAAAAGAACTTTTTTTTAAAAAAACTTAATTTCTCTTCAGCATTCTCTGCAAATTTTGCGCTTTTATAATGTTAACCCGGTACTTCATCGATCTGTGTTGTAGCTGCTGATTATTGGGGCTTAAGAGTCTGCCCTTTTCCCCAAAAAGAAAAAAAGTTGATATTTCTTTCGTAATTGTTCCATACAAAGAAATAGGTAGGGTTTAAGGTCCCTCTGTTTCTCATTGTGTCTGTTTGCTGTAAAGCTTCAATCTTGGTAGTGGTATTCACTTGGATGAATAGGTGATATTGTACAGTTGAGGGTTTTGTGTTTTGTTCTACAGCCAAGAAATTGTTATCATAGGTTCTTGCCTAAACACAATTTCCATTGACGGGACAGAGAAGGCAAATTGACACAATATATTCAACAAGTAATAGAGGGGTGTCAAATGGGCAGGCTAGGTCAACATTAGGCAGATTAATTTGGACTAAATGGCTCATAACTCCGTAACTCAAACATTTTTTCATCTTTTTGTCTTTTATAATTTGTCTAGTTACCAAATCAAACTAAGAAAATTAACTTTTTATATTCTTTATAGAGAGGGAAAGTGGATGAAATTGTATAGAACCTCTTTTTTTGTTACATGACTAGATTTTTTATGGGTTAATTTGGGTTGTGCCTGAACTGACTCATAATTGAATTTATTCCCAATTCAACCTGCTAAAGTTTGGACGAGTTGGGCAGGATACACTTATATGGGTTAAATTTGACACCCCAGTAGTACCATGCTCCACTAGCACCCCACTCCCCCACCCACCCCCGAGTCTTACTTTGGTAGGTAGAGTCTCATTCGAAATTTAGTCTTTTGTTCAGAATATATTCTAACTTGAAATGATATTTCTACATCTTTAGGGCCTGAGATTCAGGATGAAAAAGAAGAAAAATCCTCTCGTATTCTTAGATGTATCTATTGATGGAAATCCTGCAGAAAGAATTGTTATTGAGGTAACATATATGAAGCTTGCCAAGCTTCATGGATTAGTTTTTCTTTTTCTTCCATATGAAACTATGTCTTGAAACTGTTTTGATATATCATGCATGCCAATTAGCCTTTATTTTTTGGGGGAAATGTGCAGCTCTTTGCAGATATTGTCCCGAGGACTGCAGAAAATTTCCGGTCACTCTGCACAGGTATATTGCTCGTAACATTATTTGCTTTGTGCTAGCGAAGTACTTTGCTTGAGGCCCCACTAGGTTCTAAATCTGTGTTAAATAGTGGGATAGAAGTTATGAGTTATTGTGAAGGGCCTTAAAGAAAATCATCTCTGTGTTGCCACAATGTAGGCCTGTGAACACCACTTATAATGCTGGTCCAAAAAATGAGAGACTATCCATTGTTTTATGAGATCCGGTGGCCTTAAGGAAAATCATCTCTGCCCTGCCACAATATAGGCCTATGAGCACCATTCGAAATGCTGGGCGTGCATTGGGCATTAGTTTCCAACATTGCTTAAGGGAATGAGCTGTTGTCTTCTTATGTGGTTTTGGATAGTCCTCACTTCACGAGTTAGCTTTGGGCTTGAGTTAGACCATGTCCATTTTCTTAACACTGCTAATTATTATATTTTTGGGATGAAGGCAAAGGTTGGTTTAAAAAACTTGAATAGATTCTTATTCATGTGGTGCATTGAGTCATTAATAAATCACATATTCTTGGATAACAATAAATCATTGTGAATGGGTCTTTTGATTAGTCTCATCATTTTCATTCTCTACATTAATAGTACTCTCCTTTTATTGACTTACAGTGCTTGCATGATTTGATGAGTGTTGTGGTTTTGATGGTATGTTATGTTTTGAAGGTGAGAAGGGAGTTGGAGTATCTACCGGGAAACCTCTGCACTACAAAGGATGCTTATTTCACCGTGTAATCAAAGGGTTTATGGCTCAAGTATGTCTCTCTCTCTCTCTGATACTTGTATTCTTTGTTATCTTTTGAGAATAAATAATGTAGGAATTGGTGTATTCCTTGCTATTTAGTCTCATAGGAAATGCAATTGTTTCCTCCAGCTTGATGTAAGATAATTCCGGAAATTGGGTTCGAAGTTCACAATGTTTTTTCTTTCTGCAATCCACAGAGAATTACATTTCTAATCATTCAGCCCCATCTTACTGGCCCTCCAACATCATGAATAAACTTTTTGTTATTTTCTCTTCTAACTTATGGGATTAAAAGGGGTAGCTGCTAATCATAATAAAGTCAGACTTCCCCCTTCCTAAAAGAAAGTCAAAACTTAAAAGTGAGAAACATTGTTCAGTTTTTAGTTTCATGTGCTTTACAGATTTTACGGATTTTTGATGAAGCAGTGCAGCTAAACTGTTGTGCTTGTCATTTATTTCAAATGAGAAATTAATTGTGTAGGGGTGAATATCAGCTGATCTGGTTCATGAACTTTTTGGGCTTGGTTTGATGACTTTAGTTGGCATAAAAAATACAGCTATTTTTGCCTTTATATTTCTTCTGTAATCTACATAGGGCTTCTAGATTTTTTTCCCGTAGTCAACATATTTGGGAATAATCATCATCCCTTGACTTCTTTCTGTTTTCTACAGGGTGGTGATTTCTCCAAAGGGAATGGTACGCTTTTTCCCCTTCTGGGCCCTGAACTTTCAATTGGTGCAGAGGACTCTTTAACTTCCAAACTCTAGCCCAGACAAGTAAGGCACACGAACTTTTAATGTTTTGCAGGCACTGGTGGAGAGAGTATATATGGAGGGAAATTTCCAGGTAGATTAGTAGTATATATGTTTGAGTGTTTGATAAATGGATATAATCGGTTAATGATGGTAATTTTTTTTTCTCCATGTAGACGAAAACTTTAAAGTTGTTCACACTGAGGCTGGTCTTCTCTCGATGGCGAATAGTGGTCCTAATACAAATGGATCCCAGTTCTTCATTACGTTTAAGAGAACTCCCCATCTTGACGGGTATTTATCTGATACACGAGTGCACCTTAATTTCACCATCTTTTATCTTTCTGTAGGCTTGTACTCCAAATCCTACTAGGAGAAGAAATAAATTTGGTTATAACTATACCTAGTTTCTATCATGAAACATCTATGTTGCCGTTGCAGGAAGCATGTTGTTTTTGGAAAAGTAGTGAAGGGAATGGATTTTGTGAAGAAAATTGAACAGGTAGGGACAGCTGACGGGAAGCCATCTGGGCTTGTGAAAATTGTAGATTGTGGCGAAATGTCTGATGAGAGGAAAGTTAATGATACAACCAAAGCAGAGAAAGGTGACTTTATCTCTCTAAGACTAAGATGTTCCTAATCTGCTGCAGTGTTTTTGCCTCATCTAAGAGATTTTGCTGTGTGGTCTCGTTTCTGTTGTTCATTCCTTTATTTTTTGCCTTGTCTCCAGGGAAAAATAAGAAGTCAGCAAGAGCTCTTTCCCCTGATGATGGTTCAGACAGTCAAGAAAAGGGGAAACACAAAGCATCCACCGACAGAAAGCAAAAGAAAAGGAGGAGATACTCTTCATCTGATTCTTACAGTTCTGAATCAGATACTGATTCCTCTTCAGGCTCTGACTCAGATTCTGAGCTGGACTCCTATTCTTCTAGTTCTTCAAGTGATGGAAGGCGTAAGAAGAGGAAGAGGTCGACTAAGAAAGAAAGGATTCGACGTGGGAAGAAAAAAGACGAAAAGAGGACGAGGAGAAGAGTTCATCGAAGTAAAAGATCGAAACGCAAGCGGTATTGTTTTCTGTTGGCCCCTGTAATCTGTGTTATTATGCTGTATTTTATCGCTGGCTCAGTCCACCAAAGTTTATATTTGTTTTAATCCCATTGCATTCAGGAGCTCTGATAGTTCTAGTGGCTCAGACAGCACCAGCAGCAGTGATAGCTCTGATGATGAAAATGACAGGCGCAGTAATGCTAAACAAAAAGGTAATTATTAATTTTATTCATGGAAGTGGAAAAACATGACTTGTAGAAAGATTTGTCAATTTATTCGTTCATCTTATGTTGCAGCTTTGGGGAAGAAATCATCAATCCCTCTCAAAGGACAAGCTGTTTTGAAACAGCAAAAGAATCTTGAAGAGGGTGAAGTATCTAAGAATGGTAAGCTTCCGAATAATGGTCATGGTGGGGATGTACCAACTGACAGGACTCTCGCCACCAATGATAAATCTGATCATTCCAGCAGATCCAGGTCCCTTCCTTTACTTTACTGAATGCATCATGATGTGGTGGTACTTGTGTATGTAGCTGTTCATATAAGTTACATATCTTCACAAAGTGAAGTCTTTCTCTTTGCATGATTAACAGAAGTGCAACACCAAGTCCCAGAGGGAAGCCAAGACCCAGCCGCCGGAGCAGTCGAAGTATGAGCCCAGCAAAAGTGCTTGATAGACTTGACCATAATGATGGAAGTCTTCAAATTGAATCAAAGGAGAGAAGTCTTCCAAAGAGTCCTTCACAAAAAGCTACTCAGCCGTCTCGCTCTAGTCCTGGCAGGGATTTATCCGGAAACCGTTCTCCTGATGGAACTTCAAAGCGAATCCGAAAAGGCCGTGGCTTCACTCAACAGTATTCATTTGCAAGACGCTATCGCACCCCATCTCCCGAGCGTTCACCTTACAGGCCTTATTACCAGGGTGGGAGAAATTTTCAGGGGAATCGTGATAGGTACATCGAGTTCATATGTAAAAATTGTCCGTGGAAGGGGCAAGTCTGTTATGCATGCTGAATACATTGTTATCTTTTTTAGGTACTCAAGCTATAGAAGCTATTCTGGGCGTTCTCCACCGGGACGATACAGGCGCTCACCAAGAGGCAGAAGTCCGCCCAGGTTTTCCTTCTGAGTTCCTTTCTATGGTCTTTTTATTGTGAATGTCTCTTCATACGTCCAAAATATTAGAGCGCTTCAATTTGTTTTCTGTCTATGATATCTCTGAGTTCGTGGTTTACTCTTTTGTTCCATTTAAGATTGTAACCATGGAAAAATGACTTCACATCCCTTAACCCCCTTTTCTTTTTCTTTGTTCAGTAGATACCGGCGAAGGAGTCGAAGTAGGAGTATTTCTCGCAGCCCTACTGCTCATCCTAGGCGTGAGAGGCGTCGAAGTAGGAGCCCTTCACGTAGTGCTTCCCCTACAGATAAGCGGCAGACAATAAGTGACAGATTGAAGTCTCGTCTTGGGCCTCGCGTGGATGATCAGAATTCTCCTACTAGAAGGTCAGCTTCAAGATCTAGAAGCCGTGACTCAACGACTCCTCGATCTCCTGATGCTGCTCCAAGGAAGCACAGTAGAAAAGTAGGATCTGAATCACCCAGTAGTTCGAGGTCAACCTCCCCAACTCGACAGCGGGGTCTAGTCTCATATGAGGATATCAGTCCCACCGGGACAAACTAATTTGTAGCCTTGAATTAAGCTTATATCTGAGTGACCAAATTTGCAAAAAGCTTATTATCTAGTTTTAAACTTTGTTCCATCAGATGTTGCTAGGCTGGGGTTGCCAACTCAGTTTTATCATTTTTTGTATTTTCAGTATACCGCCAGTTCGACATTGATTGTTTTACCATTTTCCGGAGTCGGGTCCAGATTTTGCATATAGATTTTCATAAATGTCATCACCAATCCGATCAAGACGAATGTTATCATAATTCGTGGTATCGTGGTAGTCGATGATGTTAAATGCTAAAGGGTCGATTGGTAGGGGAACAAGTTATTCGGGGATTATAATAATGAGATTATAATATGGGGATTAAATAATGACGGGATTATTTAGTAAATATATTTTTATTGGTAGATGTTTGGTTTATAGGACAAAAAGGGGATATATGGGGTATACTGTAAGTATACAAGATAAGCTTTTCAACTTTTTTTTGGATTGTTTAAAAGAATTTGGAGAAAGAGCCTTGTTGAAGGGCATCTTTGCCAATTTAGTGTTTATTAGGGGATTAATTAATCTCGAAATTGCTAATCCCGAATTTCAAAAATCTAACCAAACGCGGAATATAACTATTCCATTTGTAATTTTGGGATTATTATCCCTTATTCCACATGCTAAACGACCCCAAAGTAATTATCGGGTCGTTCGGTCTGTGGACAAAGATAATATATGCAGAGAATATAACGCAGGAAGTACAATACCAAGAGTAATAGTCTCTGCATTGTTTAGTGTTTTTTCCTCGGGTCTAGCTGGAAATGCATAGCAACGGGGTTGAGGCCCACCAATCTGACCTCCACCTCTCGGACGGTCTCTCACTGACTGGGCATGCGCCTCTAGCTGTCTGACCTCCATCTCTGGCTGCCTGATTGACCTTTCTTCCGGGATGTTATATCATTTAAAATGGGATATATGTACAATATAAAGGTTTACAATTTTGCTTTCTAAAATTAAATAAAAAAATTGAAGATAAAATCAAAGTTATTTGGTTTCTTAAGCATTTTAATTCCGTGAAATTAATCTCCCTATAAATTATCCAGTGTTAGATTTGGTATAGGATAATGTGGAATTGCATTACAAAATTATACTAATTATATTGTTTATACCGAAAATGAAGTGCCAATCAAGTGCAATATAAAATAAGTTTAACTTTTTTACCATCCCTGTATTCAAGTGATCCCTAAGATTTGTTAATTGCACTAGAGCTTGCAGTCTTCAGGACTAGTAGTCAAGCTGAAAACTTAAAATGTTGTGAAACTGAAAGATCTGCCTTTCTATGGCAGAAGTTTCTAAGAGGTGATCCTTGCAATCTAACTTAATGCTCGCAGAAGTCCAACACTGCTTCATTTTTCGTCGACACTGGTGTCACGATTGTTGTAAAAATGGTAAAAGAATTCACCTTCAAGTCTCAACTATTCGATTGACTCACTCTCTAAATCGATGAGCATAGTTTTTTAAACCTTCATCTTTCCTTCTCTTAATTGCTGGGAAGGATTTACTGCCGAACAAAATGGAGCAACATTCTCAATTTCTCACCCACAGTCAAACTTAGAAGTTGAAATTAACCATCTGGATATAAAAGGGAGTTCAGTCTACATCAGAAAACTATATCAACCAAGGTCGGTCGCCAAACTAAGATGTCAAACATAATTTGTCAAAAAGTACGCTTGGAAAATCCTAGGCATACAAAGGAAACACAGAACAGCGCTAACTAGAACCAGGTGCAGCAGGAGAAGCTGGTCAGCCAGTAATTAGTAAGTTGCTAGCTATCTCACAGAGGTTCGCCTTCAGGAACGACCTGGTCTTTAACCCACATGTAAATAGGAACCAACACATAGTATGTTGCTGCCATTGCCCCCAGAAGGAACCGCAGCATAAAGACAAATGGATTTACAGGTTTTGCCACATCCTCTGCCTTTGGGCCAAGCTGCAATTGTGACATACAACAAGGTAAATATAAGGAGGAGAAGGAACTTGTAACACTTTTTACCAACTGTATAAAGAAGAAAGAGGCGAAGAAGGATGCCCAGAATCCAGTGGGATAAGAGGAGATTCAGATTAAGCCTAACATCACAACATCCACTCATAATTCACTCCAATGCAACCAATTAGAACTTGTAACTGCAACAGTTGAACATATAGTTATGTATTCATCGAATAGTATCGTGATGTCATCCTCGCCCTAAACCCATATTCTATTTAAAGTCAAATCAAAATAATTTCTTCAGCAGACATCAGTTCATCACTAATAAGTTAAAGTTTGTCATCTAACATTTTAAGGCAATGCGATGTGTTTGGGCATATTTAGCACACTCATATATCATGGGAAAAGCAGTGATTATCTTTATCTAGATGTTACAAACTGCTCCACAAACAATTATGAATTACAACCCCCCGACACACACGCACACCAAAAAAAAAAGGAAATAAGAAAAGTAATACTCTATTATTTTAATGAAATTAATCAGGTCAGAAAAATAAAATGAATGTACTCCTAAAAAATGTAATTTCTTTTTAGGGCACTGGTGGAGGAACGTGAGAAATTACCTGCAGTGGTGAATCGCCAGGTGTAGACTTCACACCAGTCACAGAACATCCCATGATAAGCCCATGCCTGCGAACCCCACGATACCATTTTGGGCCAATCCTCTTAAGTTGGACATCCTCGAATCCTGCCTTCTCAAACCACTCCAAGTATTCTTCCTCCTTAGGAAAGAGCATCCACACATCAGCAAAGAAACGAGACAACCAAAATGTAGGGTGGACAGGACCGATTAGGCACGCCTTTCCTCCAGGTTTCAGAACCCTGTACGCCTCTCTGATGCCACGTTGTGGATCCGGCCAGTACTCAATACTGAGAGGAAAAAGGCGATCAATGAATTTCATTATGATGAATTCATGAAATCTTTACAACCTTTTCAATTGAAGAATGAAAATATCAACAATCTACTACCATAATTTGTCCTTACTAGTTCTAAGTCAAGAATCCAGACAAATTATAACTGACTCTGGCTGTGAATACCTCTAGATATTGTCAATAGATTTCTCTAACTTTTTCGCATGTTATTTTTAATGGAATTCTCTAATTCTTTCACATGTTATTTTCAATGAATTCCTCTCCCTTTTTTCAGGAGCGGAGCCACAATAGAAGTTACGGTTCAGCAGAACCCAGTAGCTTTGTCTAAACCTTGTATTTGTATAAAGAAATTTTCTTAATTATGTATAAATAATCTATCCTGAACCCCATAATCAAAAAGTGTTGTGGATTAGAACCCATAAACATAAAATCCTAGATCCACCACCTATGCTTTTTTCACATGCATATAGCTTTCCAACAATTTACATTACAGATATACAGGTTGGAGAAGGGGCATGACCGCACAAGCACAAAGGGCATGACAGCACAAGCACAACCCTAGCTTGAAAATGAACCTTAGTCCTCTAAATAGCATCTAAAAATCCTGTTCAAGCTTTGGGAAAATCAAAAATACAACTGTTTGATAAAGAGTCCAAATACATGGAGATCGAAACGACTGGTACTCACTAACACTAATGCTACAGCTAAGACCGTTCCAATTAATTCAGTTATAATATCCAAAACCCAAAAGGCAATCTACTATACTAAAGGAAACTCGACAACGCCCTTTATGTGAAAAACAATGATTGTAAGAACAAAAATTGAGCTGGAAAAGTTAAAAAGGGAGCAGACATAAACCTTCCAGCAGATACATATCGGTCAGCATAATCAGTTTGGAAGGGAAGATCCTCGGCATCACCCTCAATAATCTTGCATTCTTTCAAAGGCTCCTTTTGCTTAGCCTTAGCAAGCTGATGGGGAGATTGGTCAAGAATTGTAACATTCTTAGCATCCACATGCTTAACTATACCCAAAGTAGTAAAACCAGTGCCACCACCAACATCAACCACAGTCAAATTCCTGTCATTAAGGTGAGCTGGTTCAAGTGCATCTTCCCTCATATCCTCAGTCCAATGCCCAGGATTGATCACATGATCATACACAATGGATAAGAACCTATAGAACCAAAATGCCTCTTGCTTGTGTTGTATGAATCTTGGCTGTGAAGCTGGCCTAGATGTTGAAACACTGCACCTTAGACCTAGGGTTTTCATTTTATTACTGGTTATTGATAAACCCAACTTGGGGAAATGCTTGCCATTCAAATCTGAACCCGCAAAGCCTAACCCATTTGGGGAAATTCTCCTATAAAGACCTAAACTTTCAGTTCCAGTGATGAGCATTGAATTTGCCATACTCACAGAGGGGCAAATGCAAGAAATTAGACGTCTTCTAATCTTTTGAAGCAATGCCTATGTCGTCAAAATCGAAGCTTTGCTGAGATATAGAGTGAAGAAACCACTGAATTTGTCCTAGAAAAAGGGCAAAAAAATAGTAGTAAGAAATTTTACAAGAAATTTTGGTGGGTTTAGAGTGACAATGATACAGTCATTTGCCCCTTTGATAAATTAGTTTAATATAAAATGGGAATGGAAAACGACAATAGTATAGATTAGGGTGAGTAGGCGAGGGGGTGGGGGAGGCAAAAAGTTTTGTTTTTGTGTTTTTTTGGGGATAATAATCAGATGCTACTCCCAATTAAATTAGGTAAGAAAATGAAGTTGTTTGGTCTAAGACTCTCAAACACATTACGATTTCCGGAATTAATACTTATCAAAATACTTGTTGAACTAAATAATAAAAAATAATCCAAAAGTAAGTTATTACAAAAATCCACATCCAAACGCTCAATAAATAAATGTGACATTTTTATAGTCTATGGTAACATTAACAATTGGTGGAATTTTAATCTTCTCATATGATATGTTTGAGAATTGACATATAGTCCATTCGCCAAATTTTTAGGGTCATTTGGTTTGAATACAAATTATGCTGGATTAGTTATATTGGGATTAGTTATGCTTGAATTAGTTATCATTGTATTATATTTTATTGAATGTTTGATATATTATATTAGTCCTGCAATTTTCAACTTTACTACTTTATCTTGGGATTACTATTCTACCTTCTAGCAGATATAAGTTATCTCGATATTATTTTTAACCCGAGATAACATATCCAGGATTATTAATCAAATAAAAACTAAATTAAGGGTACTAAATTGTTATCTGACGATTACATTTGCTTATTTATCGTACCAAATGACCCCTTAGAGTTATATCCTCTAATTTGTCTTCTACTACTCAGTAAGGCTACTATCAAAATAAATGAACATTATAAAGAGTCATCACATCTAGTATGTATCGCCTGAATTGACCAATGAGGCAACATGGGGCATATGTGGAGTAGCCTTTGCCCTCAGTACTGGAATCCAATTTGTGTTAAGGTATCAAATACGGACACCAATGGCTAACGTAGTCGTGTTGAATCCTTCTCATTTTCTTCTTCGTAGTTTCTTTAATTTGACTTGTAGCAAACCTACTTCCCTTGCAAACAAATTCGATTCCGGTCTCTGTCATGAATTGCATTTTGGTAAGAGCTTAAGTTTTTTTAAGTTTACTTGTAAAATTTTCCTTTTCACTATTTAGTTGTCATTCTTGTTGATATTGATTTGTGCTGATTGTTTTCTGCCTTCGTTAGGAGGGACATCACAATCCCAAGAGTTTGAATGACCGTGACATCAACAAAACTTTTATAATAATACTATATAATAACTTCTCTTTTATTAACTTTTCTCTTTTTGGTTTGCCATGCGATACAGTATACGCACTGGGGTTCGATTAAATCTAGATTCATGCCGAATGTCCCACATGGATTTAAAGCCTTCCCTAATAAAAACGGCTCTATACTTATGGCTCAAACTCAAAATCTATGATTAAGGACGACGAAGTACTTATCACTCCACAACCTTTGTTAATCTTTTATTATGTATACGGTCGAAATCAGGTATGCCCGATTTCCCGGGCTCGAGGGGTCGCCACAAGCCTGAGTTCAGGCAAGGTCGAGTTCAAGCTCGATGGACCAGACTCGAGCTCGAAGACAGAGTGCAATGTCCGAGGATCGAAGTGCGATGAGTATCAAAGCCGAGTGTGCTCAACCCCGAGATAATGCCGTTACAGATTTGTAAGAGAATGAGCAAGATTCCTGTCACGTCCCCAAAATCATGGCGTAAATCCCAGAATAGATTTGTACGAATCCGTACTAGGCGGTTAGACAGCTGTCCTAATAAGATTCTTCATTATAAATAGAAATGTACCTTATTTAGGGTTCCCCTATTATATAAAGGGGACCCCAATCATTTGTAAGGATCATCTAATCATTGGCAAAGAATATACTCTCTTACTTTTCTCGCTCATTGTTCGTCAGAACTGTCCTTTAGCTTTATTATTCTTGCTTTACCATTCTTGATCCATCTCGAGGTCACTGGGCTCGAGGTCGATACTGCTTAGTAACACTGGTTTGATTCACTCATTTCTTTCATTTATACTTTATACTTCTTGATTATTAATTGGTATTGAACTAAATCACATATCTTTAACACCACAAATCAAATTTAATTATTTACTCGTATTTTTGAGGTAAATAGTTTGGCGCCCACCGTGGGGCTAAAGATAATATTTATTATTTCAGTACTGATTCTCATAACACACGTTATTTTTACACTTTTCTTGTCAAGAATTTTCGATTCTCAGGATTAAACATATCAAACTCGCAAAACGCACTTGTGCATGACAACGAAGGTCTTGGATTTCATGGGGGAAAACAACAATGTAGGGGTCAGTGTACCACTGATAAATCCTGGGGAAGTACCAAATGTGGAACCAGTTGATGTTAGTTCGCACATTGCTTTTAATGCTGATCTAGGCGCAGATCCCGGAGGAAGTGTACACAGGGAGGCCCGATCTGGGGTCCAAGGAACACAAGGTCTAGGAGATGGTGAGTTTAGCCTCATAGTTATATTCGAGATGCTGCAAGCTCAGCAGATTGCCATCGCTCAACTTCAGAGTCAGAATAAAACTGCGAGTATAGCCGAACTAGAAAACACTCGACATGATGAACCGACGCCAGAGAGGTCAAATGAAAATTGCTCGGGGACTGACCCTACCATTATGAGAATGCTCGAAGATCTCACCAAGAGGATCGAGTCCGGGGAAAAGACGATTGAAGACAATGACAAAAAGGTGGAAACTTATAACTCCCGTGTTGACCAAATACCAGGGGCACCTCCGGTCTTGAAAGGTTTAGATGCCAAAAAGCTCATACAAAAACCATTCCCTCAGAGCGCGGCTCCGATGCCCAATCCTAAAAAAGTTTTGCATGCCTGATATACCCAATATAACGGGACAACCGACCCTAATGAGCATATTACCTCATATACTTGCAGGATTAAAAGAAACGACCTGAATGAGATGAGATCGAGTCAGTCTTGCTGAAAAAATTTGGGGAAACTTTGTCGAAAGGAGCCATGATTTGGTATCACAACTTGCCTCCTAACTCTATTGATTCGTTTGCCATGTTAGCAGATGCCTTCGTGAAAGCACACGTCGGGGCCATAAAGGTGGCGACGAGGAAATCAGACATTTTCAAGATAAAATAGAGGAACAACGAGATGTTGAGGGAGTTCGTGTCCAGGTTTCAGATGGAGCGAATGGAATTACCACCGGTCTTGGATGACTGGGAAGTACACGCTTTTATGCAGGGTTTGAATGAAAGGAGTTCGATTGCGTCTCGATAACTAAAGCAGAATCTGATCGAGTATCCAGCTGTGACGTGGTCAGACGTGCATAATCGTTATCAATCAAATATCAGGGTCGAGGACGACCAGTTGGGAGCCCCCTCGGGTTTAGTTCATCCTAATAGAATGGAAGCCAAGCCCCCGAGGAATATAGACAGGGAATCGAGGTCAAACAAGGAACGGTATCAGCCGTATGTCGATCGGAGAAACAACGGCTCGAGTTGTAACGCTCCTCGGAGTGATCGGAGAAATGATCGAGGTCAAAGCTCTCGGGGACTCATGAGTAAGAATGGGTTCGATAAACATACCGACCCCGCGGAAGCACCTCGATTCTCGGAGTATAATTTCAGTGCAGACGCGTGGGGGATTGTGTCAGCTATTGGAAGAATCAAAGAAACCAGGTGGCCCAGGCCCATACAAACTGATCCCTCTCAAAGGAATCCAAACTTGATGTGTGAGTATCATGGCACACATGGCCACAGAACCAAAGACTGCAGGCAGCTAAGGGAGGAGGTAGCTCGGTTGTTCAACGAGGGTCACCTTCGAGAATTTCTCAGTGATCGAGCTAAGAATCACTTCAGGGAGAGGGATGCAAACAGAAAACACGAGCAGGAAGAACCACAACATGTAATCCACATGATCGTTGGTGGTGTCGATGTCCCACAAGGACTTGTGTTCAAATGTACCAAGGTCTCGATCACCAGAGAAAAACGGACTCGGAGCTATGTGCCCGAGGACGCCCTATCATTCTATGACGAGGAAGCAGAAGGCATATCTCAGCCGCACAATGATGCCCTCATAATCTCTATTCTTTTAAATAAAATTCAAGTTAAACGTGTTCTAGTAGATCCAGTAGCTCAACAAACATAATCAAATCGAGGGTCGTAGAACAGCTCGGCTTACACGATCAGATTGTACCTACATCCAGGGTCCTAAATGGATTCAACATGGCAAGCGAAACAACAAAGGGGGAGATAATCCTACCAGTAAATGTAGCCGGGACCATACAAGATACAAAATTCCATGTCATCGAAGGCGACATGAGGTATAATGCGCTCCTCGGGAGACCATGGATACACAACATGAGGGCGGTACCTTCAACTCTTCATCAGATGATGAAATTCCTAATGGAGGATGGTGTGAAAAAGGTCTACGGAGAGCAACACGTTGCAAAGGAAATGTTTGCAGTCGATGAAGTGATGCCGACACCAGAGCCTTCTACCTCAGAGAAGTCGAGCACCAAAGGTAAGCAGGCGGCTAAATAGCAATCACCGCCCCCAGCCTCGATGGAATCGGAGCAACAGATAATCGAAGACGAAGAAGAGGATTTCCTTAATCCTCAAACTTTCGTCATTCTCGAAGAGTCCGATGCAACCAAATCAATGGTCGAGGAACTGGAGCAGGTCATACTGATCGAATGCATGCTCGAGAGAAAGGTATACCTGGGAACGGGATTAACCCCCGAACTCAGGGAAAAACTCATTCAATTTCTTATTAATAATATGGATTGCTTTGCTTGGTCCCATTTAGATATGGCAGGGATTCCACCAGAAATAACAACACACCGGTTAAGCCTCGACCCCAGGTTCAAATCGGTAAAACAAAAAAGGAGGCCCCAGTCTGAGGTGAAACAAAAAAGACGAGGTAACCAAACTTCTTAAAATAGGGTCTATTCGGGAGGTAAAATACCCCGAATGGTTAGCCAACGTAGTTGTAGTTCCGAAAAAAGGAAACAAACTTAGAATGTGCGTAGACTACAAGGATTTAAACAAAGCATGCCCGAAAGACTCTTTCCCACTGCCCAACACCGATCGTATGATTGATGCCACGGCTGGCCATGAGATCCTAACTTTTCTCGATGCCTACTCCGGGTACAATCAAATTCAAATGAACCTGGAGGACCAGAAAAAGACCTCGTTTATCACTAAATTTGGAACTTATTGTTACAACGTAACCTTCGGGCTAAAAAATGCAGGAGCTACATACCAACGCCTAGTTAACAAAATGTTCGAAGAACGGATAGGTAAATCGATGGAAGTTTACATTGATGATATGTTGGTTAAGTCCCTGCGCACAGAGGACTATTTAACTCATTTGCAGGAAACATTCAAAATATTGAGGAAGTACAACATGAAGCTCAACCCAGAAAAATGTGCTTTCGGGGTCGGCTCGGGTAAGTTCCTCAGCTTCATAGTGTCGAATCGGGGTATTGAAATCAACCCTGACAAGATCAAGGCCATCGAGGATATCACGGTCATGGATAGTGTGAAGGTCGTGCAAAGGCTAACAGAACGAATAGCTGCCTTGGGTCGGTTCATTTCAAGGTCATCAGATTGAAGTCATAGGTTCTTTTCCTTGCTCAAAAAGAAAAAGGATTTCGCATGGACCCCGGAATGCCAGCAAGCCTTGGAAGAATTAAAGCGATACTTATCAAGTCCGCCTTTGCTTCACACCCCAAAGGTAGATGAAAAACTCTACTTATATTTGGCAGTATCCGAGATAGCGGTAAGTGGGGTACTAGTTCGAGAAGAGCAAGGTACGCAATTTCCTATTTATTATGTAAGCCAAACTCTAGGAGATGCTGAAACTAGATACCCTCACTTAGAAAAATTAGCACTTGCATTGATAAGCGCATCTAGAAAGATAAAGCCATATTTTCAGTGTCATCCCATATGTGTATTAACCACTTACCCCCTTCGAAATGTTTTGCATAAGCCCGAGCTATCGGGTCGGCTGGCCAAATGGGCCGTCGAACTTAGCGGGTACGATATCGAATATCAACCCCAAAAGACCATCAAGTCTCAAATCCTAGCTGACTTCGTGGCCGATTTTATGCTGACCCTCGTACCCGAAGTGGAAAAAGAACTCCTGCTAAGATTGGGCACATTATCGGGGGTATGGACCCTTTTCACAGACGGTGCCTCGAATGTGAAAGGGTCCGGGATTGGCATTGTCTTGAAGCCACCTACAGGTAGTACCATTAGACAATCTATCAAAACTTCTAGGTTGACTAATAATGAGGCCGGGTATGAGGCCATGATTGCAGGTCTCGAGCTAGCTAAGAGCTTGGGAGCAGAAGTCATTGAAGCAAAGTGTGATTCACTGCTGGTGGTAAACCAAGTGAACAAAAGTTTTGAAGTTCGAGAGGATAGGATGCAACGGTACTTGGATAAGCTGCAGGTAACTTTGCACCACTTCAAGGAATGGACTCTGGATCATGTGCCTCGAGAACAAAATAGTGAGGCCGATGCACTTGCTAACTTG
This sequence comes from Nicotiana attenuata, assembly GCF_001879085.1. Classification (NCBI taxonomy): domain Eukaryota; kingdom Viridiplantae; phylum Streptophyta; class Magnoliopsida; order Solanales; family Solanaceae; genus Nicotiana; species Nicotiana attenuata. The sequence continues at coordinate 177,354 of NW_017671731.1, read as the reverse complement.
GGTCCCTCGGTTGAAGAAGATGATATCATCCCAGGGACTGTCGTCCAATTATCGAGGTCTATGGTTGAAGAGGGTCATGTCGAGATAAATTCTACAAGTCTGACTTGGGATTGGAGGAACAAGTATATCGATTATTTGAAAAATGGAAAACTCCCATCGGACCATAAAGAATCGAGGGCCCTGCGAACCAAGGCTGCTAGGTTCGCGTTAGATGGAGATGGAACATTGTACAGGAGGATGTTCGATGGACCATTAGCGGTATGTTTAGGGTTGGGGGACACCGATTATGTTCTACGAGAAATCCATGAAGGTACTTGTGGGAATCACTCCGGCGCCTAGTCTTTGATTCGCAAAACTATTAGAGCAGGGTATTACTGGGACAACATGGAAAAAGATACTAAGGAGTTTGTCAAAAAATTATTAGATCAGGTATGCCCGATTTCCCGAGCTCGAGGGGTCACCACAAGCCCGAGTTCAGGCAAGGTCGAGTTCAAGCTCGATGGACCAGACTCGAGCTCGAAGACAGAGTGCAATGTCCGAGGATCTAAGTGCGATGAGTATCAAAGCCGAGTGTGCTCAACCCCGAGATAATGCCGTTAGAGATTTGTAACAGAATGGGCAAGATTCCTGCCACGTTCCTAAAATCACGGCGTAAATCTAGGAATAGATTTGTACGAATTCGTACTAGGCGGTTAGACAGTTGTCCCAATAAGATTCTTTACTGTAAATAGAAATGTACCTAATTTAGGCTTCCCCTATTATATAAAGGGGGCCCCAATCATTTGTAAGGATCATCTAATCATTGGCAAAGAATATACTCTCTTACTTTTCTCGCTCATTGTTCATCAGAACTGTCTTTTAGCTTTATTATTCTTGCTTTGCCATTCTTGATCCATCTCGAGGTCACTGGGCTCGAGGTCGATACTGCTTAGTAACACTGTTTTGATTCACTCATTTCTTTCATTTATACTTTATACTTCTTGATTATTAATTGGTATTGAACTAAATCACATATCTTTAAAATCACAAATTAAATTTAATTATCACTCGTATTTTCGAGGTAAATATATTAACAGTTCAGAAGCATCTAATATCTTATATGCAATAAAATATTATAGAGATTTTGTCACTTAATATATCTAAGATCAAAATACTTAGTAACCTTCTAGAAAACCTTTTTACTAGAGAGAAACTTTGATAATCACTGTCAGGGGAGGATGTAGGGCAACAAAAACATGTTCATCATAACTCAATAGATTTTGTCAGTTAATATATCTAAGATAGAAATACTTAGTAACCTTCTATAAAAACTTTTTACTGGAGAGAAACTTTGATAATCACTGTCAGGGGAAGGATGTAGGGCAACAAAAACATGTTCATCATAACTCAATAGCTTTAACTCAAATATTATGTATATGTTTATTACGCGATTGCAGGAACTCACAAAACTCGAGGATCACTGAGTTGTTCAGGAAGAAATTCGAGAAGTCAATTGTAAAGATAAGTGCATAGAAGAAGGAAGAAGAAAAGAGCAAGAAGAAGAGAGGGAGAGTAGAATAGAAACTGTATTATTATTCCTGATTGTAATTTGTGTGATACACTGTACAACAGCAATAACAACATACCCAGTATTATCTCACACTATGGGGTCCGAGGAGGGTAGTGTGTACGCAGACCTTACCCCTACCTTGTGAGGATAGAGAGGCTATTTCCAATAGACCCTCGGCTCAGGAAAGCATAAGCACCACATTAATGAAAATATAGACAAGAAAGGACAGTACCAAAAAGCCATATAAAAGCAGAATAAAAATAACAAGATAGTAAGGTGATCAACAATGAAAGAAAACAACGGTTAGTCATAAAATCTACTACCAACAGAAAGTGAAATTGTGTGCCAATACTACTGTTATGAACATTCTAGACTACCTACTCTACTACCATAATCCTTGACCTCCATACCTTCCTATCAAGGGTCATATCCTCGGTCAGCTGAAGCTGCGCCATGTCTTGCCTAATCACCTCTCCCCACCTCTTATTTTGCCTACCTCTACCTCTCCGTAGGCCCTCAATGTCAACCTCTCACACCTCCTCATCGGGGCGTCTATGCTCCTCCTCCTCACATGACCAAACCACCTAAGCTACGCTTTCCGCATCTTGTCCTCAATAGGGGCCACACCCACTTTGTCGCGAATAACCTCATTTCTGATCTTATCTAATCTGGCGTGCCCGCACATCCATCTCAACATCCTCATCTCTGCTACCTTCATCTTCTGGACATGAGCGATCTTGAGTGGCCAACACTCAGCCCCATACAACATCGTTGGTCTGACCACCACTCTGTAGAACTTACCCGTAAGTTTCGGTGGTACCTTCTTGTCACACAAAACATTGGAAGCGAGTCTCCATTTTATCCATCACGCCCCAATACGATGTGTGACATCTTTATCAATCTCCTCATCCCCTTGAATAATAGACCCAAGGTACTTAAAACTACCTCTCCTAGGGATGATCTGTGAGTCCAGCCTCACCTCCCCTTTCCCCTTCTCGAGTCTCGCCACTGAACTTACACTCCAAGTATTCTATCTTGGTCCTGCTCAACTTGAAACCTTTAGATTCCAGGGTCTGCCTCCATACGTCTGATTGCATGTTCACACTGTATCGCCTCTTGTCAATCAATACAATATCATCTGCAAATAACATGCACCATGGCACCTCCAGTTGGATGTGGTGCGTCAGTACGTCCATTGCCAGAGCAAACAAAAAAGGGCTGAGTGTCGACCTCTGATGCAACCCCATCATAACCGGAAAATGGTTTGATTCCCCACCTACCGTCCTCACTCGGGCCTTTACTCCATCATACATGTCCTTAATCAACATAATGTAGGCAACAGGTACATCTATAGCCTCCAAAATCTCCATAAAATCTCCCTCGGTACTTTATCTTACGCCTTTTCTAAGTCGATGAACACCATATGCAAGTCCTTCTTTCTCTCCCTATGCTGCTCCATCAATCTCCTAACAAGGTGTATGGCTCTGTTGTCGATTGCCCCGGCATAAACCCAAACTGGTTCTCTAAAATAGACACGCTCTTCCTCACTCTTAGCTCTACCACTCTCTCCAGACTTTCATAGTATAGCTAAGCAGCTTGATACCCTGATAGTTATTACTGTATTTATATCTATTACATTGAATGAAGAATCAAGAGCTTTCTTAATTGATTCCTTCAGTTAGTTATTATAACAAACTCCAACTAACTCTAACTACTTTTTAAATCCCTAACTAACTGTGACAACGGACTATTTGGCTCTTTTTCTGAACTCAATTCCCTTTCTCTACTAATCGTGTATCAATATTCCCCTCCAATAGAAGATCCTTATCCACAAGGATCAAATGAGGGAAACCTTGTATGCAATACCGTAACAAGCTCCCATGTAACTACATCAGCAGGCAGTCCATGTCATTCAATCAAAACTTATGACACAACCTTGTTGCCTCTTTTGATTATTCTTCTTTGTAAAACAAGCTCAGGGTCAGGGCAATAAGGACTTGCTAGGTCAATGACAGAAGGATAAGAATGTCGCGCCCCCTTTTTCTCGCAAAATCGGGTTTCAACATTTCTGGGACAACTCCTTTTGAGAAAGTAGGGAATTGGAATTGGAAGAGTCGCCACCTAACAAATTAAGGTGCATTAGGGAACCTAGAGCAGATAACTCATGTTACCAGTCTACATCACCAAAGATCGGGTAAGGGCTCAAAATTACCTCGAGGGGAAGGTGTTAGGCACCCCTCGAGATCCACAACAGAAGGTGCCGGCTGAAGTTAACTTATGAATTAGTCTAATAAAGAAGCGAGAGGATCATTTAATAGGGATGGGGGGTCCTAAATTTTTTAGCCTAAAGGATCACCCCGTGCAACATAAATAATACTTTGTAACTCCCTCGAGTCAGGGTGTTACTCATATTATTCAGCGGGCACAGACTATCATCTCCTGCGACCCGATTACTATCTTTAAGTTGTTACCTAAAGCGCTCTACTCAATTCTAACCCGTACCCTATGCGTGCACTACCCATTTCTTACCTATGGTCCTGGAGGCATTGGGGACCTCTATTTGAGATGGTTCTAGACTCAGCTTAGGTTGCTCAAAATTGGAAAACTAAGCGACATATAAAACACATTGAACTTTTCATGCAAGAGCAGATAAAGGCTCAACTTAGCCTCCGCACATAAGGCAGTGAATGCATGCAAAACACATTGGCATGTTGACAGTTTAATCAGTTAAGGTTATTAGATCCTATAGACATAATTTCTACGTGATTCTGGATTTTAAAACATGCTGACAGTAATTTCCGAGTGATCCTGTAATTGACTACTGATTTTAATTAGAGCACTTGAACCTACAGGCAAGTTATATAAGTGACAATTGATAACAGAAAAGCTCAGAATTATTACTTACTCCTATAGGCATGCTTTCTAGTGGTAGTTAGCAAAGCATTCATGCAGAATTCCCGTTTTAGCATTTGATAGAAATGGCTATTATCCCTATGAGAGTGAGTTCTTCCTTTGGTGATTTCCTGTTCATTGCCTCCTAAGGATATGCATATTAGCTAAGCGACCATAAAATTGATTAAGCCTATAGACATGATTTCCAAGAGAACGGGTCTGAATTTGATTATTGTATTTCCTACAGACATGGTATCTAGGTGCAGTGGTGTGAGACATGAAGAATGTTCAGAATTACTTGTTTTGATCCTATAGGCATGATATCTAATGAATCAGAACATGTTGAACGAATTAAATCCTATAGGCAGGTTATCTAACACACAATAGCAAAACGTATTGAATGACATAAACACCTATAGGCATGTTATCTACTGAACAAATATACCTATAGGCAGGATATCTAACATATAGTAGCAGAAAATATTTGAAAGGAACAGACACCTATAGGCAGGTTTTCTACCCATTCTCATTAAAACGAAGCCCAGTTTTCCAATTCACTATTGCCCCAATTGTTATTACAAATACTTATTACAGATTATAATCGAATGAATAAATTAGAAAGTATATAACTATAGGAAGCCTGCAGCAGGCCCATATGCACCTGGATAGCCCAGGCCTTCGACCCATAATAGCTCCAAGGCTCACTTTCATAGGTACACAATAATCAGTAGTGAATGATTCACCCATAGCACATAGAACCTAGATCTCTAGTGTGTCAAAGTTCCCAAGGGCTTCAAGAGCCCAGGGCAATGCTCACACTAAAGAACGAATACTCAGAAACAATTTAAAGGATATCGGAAACCAAACCCCAGTGTGTCAGAGTTCACAAAAGTCTCACATGGACCCCGAACAGCACTCACACTGAGGAGGTGAAGGGGAGAACCTAAAGGATCTAAGAATAGGAGTTCAAGGCAACAACATAAAAGGACGGATTTTAAAACAGGTTTGCTTTTAGGAAAAAAGCCATCATAACAGAGTTCTAAAACACAGAATACATATAGGCAGAATTGTATCAAGACAAATTGGCAAGATTTGAAAAGTTGTTTATGCATAGATGCATAGTACTTGATAAGTTAAAGCCTGAACGGCCTAATTAGGCCAAGTGTACATGCTAACATTTTTAGGACATGTTGTGTTTACTCACCATCAGCATTCAGACAAAGTATGAAAGCATGAGCTATTTACCCAAGAGTCACACAATCATATGGAATCAAATGAATTAAAGACATGCTAAAAGCCAGATTATCAGGATACATGAGTGATAGAACAAGGGTTTAACATTGATCGAACATATCAAGATAAACTCCATAAAAGGCTCAGAAATAGGTGAACTAACAAGTATTCTAGAGTTACCCTAAGAGGTTACTAGAAATTTAAGGCAAGTGCAAAACTAACGAAACTGCATAAAGGAAACAGATTAGAAGGTATTAAGATAAACACTTAAGAGGATTCATATTATTCAAAACAAGCAGTTTCAGAACTAACAGTGTTAATTAGAGAACTAAAAGGACACAATCAAACATGCAACTGACAGAATCATGCTCGATAAAATAAGCCTTAAACACAAAGAATCATGCTTGAGAAAAAGACACTTTAAACACACAGAATCATGGACACAAGTCACAGATGCATAAGAATAAAATGGTGAAGGTAAAGTAACTCACCAGTTAGGCGAGAAAAGCAAGAATAATAGACAATAGTCGAGAACCCAGAATATTTGGCCTTGGCTTTCAGCCGGCCAAAGCTAGAGATAGAACGAAACGACAAAGAAAACATAGAAATAGATCTTAAGTTTTTTAGTGAAATTATTGTGATTTTTGGTCTGTTCTAAAGGGGAAAGGGGAGGGGTTTATATAGTGATAAAACCAAATGCTCAAACAAGGAAAGTAATTGATTAATCACAGGTAAGGAAAGAAATCGAGTAAACACAGACGAAGAAAGGAGAAACTCGCATGCTAGTCAATAAAACAAACCGAAAAGGAAAAGTATCAAACTCCAAACCCTAGTTAGGGTTTTAAACTTGAAATCGGACAACTGGTATGAAGGATCCAGTTCATCTCAAACAAACAGAAAAGGACAACTTGCTTGTTCCTCCCAAATTTTCAGGTGTATAGATTCTTCCAGTTCTGGTCATCCCTTGTACAGCATCAGACTCTTTCATTTTTGTTTTTCCTTTTCTCCTAGCTTCGGCAACATAATCCCAAGGTATGACATTGGCATTGAAGGGTGGTGTGGATGCTACCGTCACAGTGAAGGGTGTGGCTACTTCAACTTCAAATGGAGTAGGTATAGTTGCTGTCACTTCAATTTCAAACGGAACTGATGTGGCCATTCCGACTTCGACCTGTGGTTGTATCTGTACCACAATAGGAGTGAGTGTGACTGCAGGCTTCTGAGGGTCGTCACCTACCCGAATAAGCCCGATTGATCCTTCAGGATCCCATTCTTCATCAGTTTCTATCACATTTACTCCTTCACCCCTATGATCTGGGAGTGGATTGTTGCGGACATTTGGTGCGGCTTTCTTTGCTTGTATGACTTTGGTATCTATCAGGTTTGAATCTTGTCTTTCAGAGTGCGGCATTCATCAATAGTATGCCCCTTCATGCTGGAATGGTACGCACATATTTTGTTTGGGTTGACCCATTGGGAGGAGTTTTCCATGGCGACAGCGAGAATAGGGGTGACATATCCGGCAGTCTTCAGTATTTTCATATAGCTGGTCGATGGGCTCAGCAATAGGGGTGTATTGTCTGGGCGGTCTGCAATCGAAATTGGGTCTAGGTTTTTGATAGTTTTGACGGGTCGGAGGTGAATGGTAATAGGCTGGTTGGGTGTTATAAGTGTGATAGGCGGTAGCGGGTTGAGAATATATGGGAGGTGAAGGTTGGTAGGTAGGTGGGGGTGTTTGGTATGTGAGTGGAAAATTTTGGGCCTTGGGCCACTATTACTGCCCCTACTTCTTTCTTCTTTGATATACCCCCTGACTGTAATGCCTTGCTCGTAGCCTGCAATGCCTCAAAATTAGTTACCATCCCGCTTTTGATCCCTTCTTCAATCCTTTCCCCGAGTTTGATGATGTCGGAGAATTTGTGATTTTCGATGACCATTAACCTTTCATAGTATTGTGGATCCTAGGCCCTGACAAAGAATTTGTTCATCTGCTCTTCCTCTAGTGTCAGCCTGACCTTTGTGGCTTCTGACCTCCACCAAGTAGCATACTCGCGGAAAGTTTCCGTTGGTTTCTTCTTGAGGTTATGTATGTAGAAGACATCCGGTGCATTCTCTGTATTAAACCTGAATCGATCCATGAAGTCTGATGCCATGCTTACCCAATTATCCCACTTCTTGGGATTCTGACTGATATACCAAGATAGGGCGTCTCCAGTGAGACTCCTCATGAATAGCTTCATGCGAATTCTTTCATCTTTCCCAACTCCCACAAGCTTGTCACAGTACGTCCTCAAATGTACCTTTGGGTCACCTGTTCCGTAGAACAACTCGAACTTGGGAGGTTTGTGACCCTCCGGCAGTTCTACGTCTGGCTGAATACATAGATCTTCATAATTCAAACCCTCAATTCCTTTGCCTTCTTCAACACCCTGGACTCGGCTTGTGAGCTTCTTGAGCTCCTCCGCCATGTTCTTAATGAGCAGGTCCTTCTCGGCGGATTCTGGTGTGTATGAGATTGGTTGAGCGGAGTAAGGTAAGGTTTCTACGTATATGGGATTGTTTTGGTGGGTGCCGGGGGTTTGAGTGTAGTGGTGATCATTAGTTGAATTTTGCGGATCAAGGATAGGTTGTGGGGTATTCTGAGGAGTATGGTAAGTGGTTTGTGGGTATTGAGTCGGGAGATGCTGGTGTTGAGGAGGTGTAGGTACGGGCGGAGGATTAGGATTTTGGGGAGGTGTTGCGTATTGATGGGGTACGGGAGGATTTTGCGGACGTTGGTTTGGTGCGTTTTGAGGAGGTGCTAGGTTTTGAGCATTTTGCTGGTTGATATCTGGGACGTTTAGGGTGAGGGAGAGGTTTGCCAAGTTGCGGACCTGCTCAAGTTCCCCTTGCAATTCTATTATCTTCTGTTCCAATCGCAGGACCAAATCATTCTGGGCCGGAGTACTCCAACCTTCTGAAGTTTCAATATTCTCAGCATGTGCAGCGTTGTCTTTTCGGATACTACTCATATCATCCATCTTAGCTTTTCCCTTGCCTTTTGGATTACTTGGAGGAGGAGGAGGTGGAGGGCCTCTAGATCTGGTGTGATATACCGACGATGCCAGTATGTGTAACCAACTTTAGGGGATGGGAATAATCAAAATAAAGAAAAAAAATGCAAACGGTAAACACGTCAGTAAGGATTCTAAAAAGTATTTGCAGTATTTAAACACGTATTGCAGGAATGTAAATTCGCATCCTAATTTGGGGAACCTCATTGTGCCCGATGTGAGCCTAGCGACAAGTTGATTTGGAGAGATTTAATGCCGATAAATGCCTCATTTCATTAATGTAATAAATAAGACAAACCTAAAAATGACAATAAATAGATGAGTTTCTAATGGCGTTTGCCTTATTACATTCGGAAACATTTTAGAAAAACAGCTAAATCTAATCTACTTGGTCCCGGAGGGACCTTCTCTATATTTGACCTTCTTGGCTCTATTAATCAGATTCCCCAGGTCGTGCATGTCCAACAGTAAGTACGCCCTTGCTAGGTGTCCTCCCTCGTTGCCTTCTGCATTCTGATAGTCTACGACCCTTTTCCTCATCTTTCCTTCCAGTTCCATTAGACCCTGCTCCAAATATTCCAGCCTTTCTGTCAATCTTGTAGCCATTTCTTTCCATTCATTAATTGATTCCATGTCGAACTTGTGTTGTTCCAAATGCCTGGCTTTGGATTCAAGGACTCTTTTGCGTAGCCTCTCATACTTCACTTGTGCTTCAGTAGCTTCATCTATGACCCTGTTTCCTTGACCAACCCCTGGCTCGACTATTCCTGCTATGTTTTTTTTTCTAACCATGATGGGTAAAAGTACACATGTCCTGCGTGATATCGATCTAGCTCGATAGTATCTTTTTCCATGATAATCTTCAAGTGCCATATGTGCTGGGCCTCATATTTGTATGGAATGGCATCACCCTGAAAATCGGCTCTGTAATGATTCATTTTGGAGACTCCTGGTATGACTTGTTTTCTACCAGCTTGTCTCATGACCCTGATAGGAACATAGGGATGTACTCCCCTTAAACCAATCAACACCAAATGTGGAACATCCCTGGATCTGATGATGAATTCATTAGTAGGGAACTACTTGAACATCCAGTGGACCTGGTCCTCGGTCAAATGACTGAAAAACTGTGCCCATCTGCTGCATTCTCTAGCTGTGCAAACCTATCTGGGATAAAGGTCATTCTTTTAGGATGGTGGAAAGCTATGTGATCATTCCATGGTCTCCGTGGAAACTCTTGGCGGTATTGGCCCCTCTGAAGAAGTTCTAACAACCAAATCTGCAGTAGCAAGTTGCAACCCTCAAAATGTTTGAACCCTTTCTTGCAACGATCTAGAGCCCAGTATATGTCTGCTGCAATCATCGGAACAATAATATAGGTTTGTCCCTCAATTCCCTCCATTAAAGCTTTGGTTACCATGGCCTGTGAATTCTGTCCCCTTGGCTTGGAAACACTATCATACCCAGAAAGCAGACGATGAATACAAAAATCCTACGATGAGTTCAACCTAGAGAGGTGATGGAAAATTAATCATGAAAGATACGGTAAGATTTGCTGTGTCCGTATCGTTCATAGAGGAAGTCGAAGGGTATGTAGGACTTCTTCAGGCACTCCAAGTCATAATTCTTTCTCAGGCCCATCATCTTTAGAAACCCCCTGGTCGTGCGGTTTTCAGGTACTAGTAAACCAGGACTATCCCATGGTAATCCAACGAATCCTCCTATTTCCTCCGAAAGAGGAGTCATTTCTATATTGCCAAAACGGAATACAGACCTTTCTCCGTCCTAAAACATAATAGCAGCCTCGATCAGCATGTTGTTTGGTTGGATATCCAATAAGGAGGGTAAGTTTCCAAGAACCCTTTTCACGTGGTTTTTGTCGCTTGGCGAAAGGTTTTCCCACCAATCCAACAATAGCGGTGGTATACTTCGGACCATGCCGAACCTGGGGACTTCGTGCCTTATTTTCTGCAAAATAAACAGAGTTAGACCCTTGCCCCCCACCCCCGGATTCAAATACTTACACATTAATGATTAGCATGTCGGCATTTATCTCTCCAAATAATGCACATATCGTGGTTGCACCCGTTGGGATTATGGAAATGCCGGTGGACTTTGGACAAGGTTTTTCTTAGAGGGTTATTATGCGGACAGCACATTAACCCAGGCTAGGTTTGATCATGATGCATGTACAATCATTATCAGAGTAAGGTTTCTATAGAAGTCTAGACTGGTACCCTCAAGTGGACAACTTGAGAGGGAAAGGCACAGAACCGTCGACTACACCGCTGATCGACTAGTTGTACCGCAAATAAGCCTTTCCAAATTTAAAGGGTGATTTTAGGAAGAGCGCGGACACTCATCAAGCGTCGCTATGGTATTAGTACGCACGAGTGGAATATGATATTAAGCATGCATTATGCAAGAAATAACACATTGTCAAGTATTTTCACATGTTTGAAAATAAATACAATATTGAGTAAAGACATAAGGGAAAGAGAAACAGGGAAAAAGTTAGTTCGTGAAATGAAGGAATTAATAAATCAAATAAAGGGGTAAGGGTTGGGGAGAGACATGATATAACAAAACTGGAAGTCGGGCACATGATTAGGAAATAAAGGGAAGCACACGAAGAATTGCATGTGAGTTCATATAAAGGGGAAATAGGGAAAAGGATGTGCAGGTGGCAAAAGTATGAAAGCATGAGCTATTTACCCAAGAGTCACATAATCATATGGAATCAAATGAATTAAAGACATGCTGAAAGCCAGGTTATCAGGATACATGAGTGACAGAACAAGGGTTCAACATTGATCGAACATATCAAGATAAACTCCAGAAAAGGCTTAGAAATAGGTGAACTAACAAGTATTCTAGTGTGACCCTAAGAGGTTACTAGAAATTTAAGGCAAGTGCAGAACTAACGAAACTGCATACAGGAAACAAATTAGAAGGTATTAAGATAAACACTTAAGATGATTCATATTATTCAAAACAAGCAGTTTCAGAACTAACAGTGTTAATTAGAGAACTAAAAGAACTCAATCAAACAGCAACTGACAGAATCATGCTCGAGAAAATAAGCCTTAAACACACAGAATCATGCTTGAGAAAAAGACACTTTAAACACACAGAATCATGGACACAAGTCACATATGCATAAGAATAAAATGGTGAAGGTACAGTAACTCACCAGTTAGGAGAGAAAAGCAAGAATAATACCACAATAGTCGAGAACCCAGAATATTTGGCCTTGGCTTTCAGCCGGCCAAAACTAGAGATAGAATGAAACGGCAAAGAAAACACAGAAATAGATCTGAAGTTTTTTAGTGAAATTATTGTGATTTTTGGTCTTTTCTAAAGGGGAAATGGGAGAGGTTTATATAGTGATAAAACCGGATTCTCAAACAAGGAAAGTAATTGATTAAACACAGGTAAGGAAAGAAATCGGGTCAATTCAGACGAAGAAAGGGGAATATCTCGCATGCCAGTCAGTAAAACAAATAGAAAAGGAAAAGTATCAAACTCCAAATCCCAGTTAGGGTTTTAAACTTGAAATCGGACAACTGGTATGAAGGATCCAGTTCATCTCACGTATATGGACGGAATATCACACAAATCTTCGAGATTGAGTTGATTCTCGTCCGATATAGAAGTGGTATTTGCCAAAATTAGGCAAATACCTAAGTAATACCAAAAATCGAATAACCAGTACCAAGGAAACCAAATATGGTAAGCGAATAATAGTGAAATCCCATTATCTATGGGATTTGAAGAGGGGATTTGGGGTGTGATGGCTAGGGTTTGACAAAGGCGAAGAGAGCCTTGAGAGAGTTTGAGGGCGATGGTCTTTGAGAAGTGAGGATTAGGGTAGAGAGGAGGGACATAAGGGAAATGGGGCATTAGCTATGGGTCGTTGATCATTTTTTATCAACGGCCAGGATTTAGGCGGATTGAGGTTGGGTTTAATGAATGGGTATGGGTAATTAGGTTAAGGGTACTGGGTTATTTGATTTGGGCTGGCGGACTGGGCTAGGATTTAAGTAGGTGGGCTGGTTTGGGTAGCCTAGGTCCGAAAATAGGAGGAATTTGGGGCTATTAATTAAATACCCATTTTTAATTAATAAATAATTTGTCAAAATGATAAACAAAATAGCAAAAATATCATTTTCCCATAAAAATGATTAATGACAATAATTTAACCTTATAAAAATATAAAAACTATTTTTGCAAAAACAAAGTAATTATAAGCATATACGGGCTATTATTGCAAAATGTGCAATTTTAATAGCAATCCGTTATGTGGGCTCCAACTCCAAGTTCCCTCTCTTCTTTCTTTTTTCGAAAAAATGCGAATGTAATTATAAAAATGCAATAAAAATATTTGAACACTATATGGGCATAAATGATGAATTTAGATGATTAAATCATCATAAAAATAATATGAAGGATAATTATTGGATATTTGTACAATAAAAAATATAGAAATAAATTGATTTAAAGCCTTTAAAATTATAGAAAAATTTTAAAAAATACTTGTGCACGTTTGTAAATCCAATGATAATGCATGTGCACTTTTTTGAAGGTATATATGCATATTTGGAATATATGAGGGAAAAATTGGGTATCAACAAAGAATTTGGGAGGGAACTTCATAACACTTTTTTTAACAAGGACACATGAATTGTAGGGTGAATCCTTACACCGGTAGGCAACAAAAGAGTATAGACAACTGGACTAATCCTTTTGATAATTTGAAAGGGTCCATAATACTTGGCAGCCAGTTTGTGAGATGGATGTTTCGAAATTGTTACTTGTTTGTAAGGCTGAACCTTCAAATAAACCCAATCTCCCACTGCAAATTATCTGTCACTTCTATGAGAGTCTGCCTGTTGTTTCATTCTGAGTTGTGCCCTTCTCAAATGATGCTTGAGTGGCTAGATTTTTAGTTCCCTATTGATTAATGTGTTTTCAACTTCAGTAGAAGTTGATTCCCCTGGAAGATAGGGCAAATGTAATGGTGGAGGTCTACCATACAATGCCTCATAGAGAGTAGTTTGTATAGCTGAGTGGAAAGAAGTGTTGTACTAGTACTCAGCCATAGGCAAGCATGGATACCAATAAGTAACATCCTCATTGCAATAACACCTTAAGTATGTTTCAAGGCTTTTGTTCAGCACCTCAGTTTGGACATCAGACTGAGGGTGATATGCTGAAGAAGTATGCACTTGTACCCCCTGTAGAGTAAAGAGTTCTTGCTAGAAAGAACTCAAGAAAACAACATCTCTGTCACTAGTGATGGCATTAGGCATCCCATGTAGTTCTACCACTATGTCTAGGAAAACCTTGGCAACAAATTGGGCGGTGTAGGGATGTTTCAGTGGAATAAAATGGCCATACTTGCTCAACCTATCAACTACCACCAAAATTACTTCACACCCTTTTGACTTAGGTAATCCATCAATAAAGTCCAATGCTAATCTGTGACCACACCACATGTGGGATAGGCAATGGCTGTAATTGACCTGGGCATACAGCTAGATCTGATTTATTCCGTTGGCAAATATCACACTTCTGGACAAACTCCTTCACCTCTGTCCTCATATTCTTCCAATAGAACAGTGTCACCAGCCTTTTCAATGTAGCTTCTACTCCTGAATGACCCCCTTGAGGACCAGCATGCCATGTTGTTATGATTGCCTTCCTTAATTCTGGTACCTTGCCAACCACCAATTTCCCTTTCCTCCTTAGCTAACCATGCATCCAAGAAAATTGTTTGTGCTTAGTAGGATCAACTTGAAGTTCCTCAATAAGCTGTTGAAGCTCTTGGTCTGAGTTCCTACTATCAGCAATGGATTGAAGTAGATCATTGTTGTGAGTGCTAACAATTCTGCTCCAGTGACCCTTGAAAGTGCATCAGCCACTTTGTTTCTACTCCCTTTTTGTACTCTATAGTGTAGTCGAAAGGTATCAGCTTAGTTAACAACATCAGCTGAGAATTGGTGTGTAGTTTCTTCTCCATAAGAAACTTTAGGGCCCTTTGATCAATTTTTATGACAAACCTTTGTCCCAACAAATACTGTGACCATTTAGAGATAGCATGCACAATAGCCAATAATTCCCTATCATAGACAGATAATGCAGCATGTCTAAGTGATAGAGCCTTACTGATAAAGGCTATTGGATGCCCTTCTTGCATAAGCACTGCTCCTATTCCATAACCACTTGCATCAGTCTCGACAGTGAATGTTTTCTTAGCATCAGGTAAAGCTAGAACAAGTGCATTAGTGAGAGCTTTCTTCAGTTCTGCAAAAGCTACATCAGCTGTAGGTGACCACTTAAAGTTATTCTTCTTAGTTAGTTCAGTTAAAGGCTTACATATGACCCCAAAGCCTTTAATAAATCTCTTGTAATCCTCTTAGCTATTTGAGTGTAGTTGGGGTAGACCAGTTCTGCACAACTTCTATCTTGTGAGGGTCAGTAGACACACCCTTTGCTGTAGTAAAGTGTCCTAGGTATTCAATCCTATGGATTCCAAAGAAGCACTTGCTCTTTTCGGAAAAAAGCTGGTGTTTGTTCATCTCCACAAGTATAGCTCTTAAGTGACCCAAATGATCCTCCATGTTGCTGTTGTAGATAAGTATATCATCGAAGAAAACCAACACCTGCTTTCTAAGGATTTTTTGAAAGATGGAATTTATCAGTCCTCAAAAGGTAGCAGAAGCATTTGAAAGGCCAAATGGCATCACTAAATACTCAAAATGTCCAGAGTGAGTCCTAAATGCAATTTTAGGTACATCCTCTTTTGCCATCCTAAGTTGGTGATAGCCAAATCTCATGTCTATCTTAGAAAAGACTTTTGATCCTCCTAATTCATAAACCGGGTATTCCGCAATAGGGATTGGAAACTTGTTCTTGAATGTGTGTTTATTTAGGTCCGTATAATCCACACAAAGCCTATGTTCCATCTTTTTTCCCTACTAAAACCACTGGAGATGCAAAAGGACTATAGCTGGGTTGAATGATCCCTTGATTTAGCATATGTCGTACCTGTAGGCAATTAAAATTATATTCACAAGAAATTTGGATTTAATCTCAAATTAAATATATATGGGCCCAGATAAATATTATGGGCTAATACATATTAACTTATTTATTTAAATCTAATTAAAAGGTCCAATATTATTGGGCTATCCCATTTAATTGGGCTACGAATGATGAGCCCACTTCATTAGGCCCAATATGTCATCTTCCTAGAGGCCCAGTGCCACGTGTCAAATGACGCGGCATTCCAAGTCAAACGGAAGAGCCAATGGTATCATGCCATGTGTCAAAATGACAAGGCATGCCAAGTCACATTAAAAGTCCAATGAAATCGTGCCACGTGTGCAAGTGACATATTCTGGCCAATCAAATGCGATCTTGTCACACTTCAATTTGATTGGTCGGAAAGAGTTTATTCTTATCACAACTCTTCCTTCCCACAACTATAAGTAGGGGTTGTTCTTAACCTAGAAAAGACACCAGAAGTTATAACAAGAAGACACAAGGGAGCTCGTGGATCAAAGGCCACAATTCTCTGCAAACTGCAAGTGTTCAAGCATCCAACCACTTCAACACAAATTTCAAGTATTCAAGATCGAGAACGAAGTCAAATTAAATACAAGGCGTTCAAGATCAAGGCTACTTGTTCGTGATACAATTCATGGCAACAATCAAAGTGTTCGCGACGGATAAATCAAATTCAAATTCAAGATCAAGCTCAAAGGCCCTTGAATTTATATTGTAAAAGTAGAATCAGAGGAATCATAGATATTGTAACACTCAAATACTATGATTGTTACAATATTTTCGGTCTTGATTTTATTTTTCTTAACAATTTATTGTCTACAAATTCTGGCACGCCCAGTGGGACAATCTCTACCTCTCATCTCAACTTTTCAATCACCAAAGTTCAAGAACATTGAAATGGCTTCAAAGAAAATAAACTCCAGTTCAACTTCCACCAAGGCTGCTAATTCCAGGTTCTATGCTAATGTG
Organism: Nicotiana attenuata; assembly: GCF_001879085.1. Taxonomy (NCBI): domain Eukaryota; kingdom Viridiplantae; phylum Streptophyta; class Magnoliopsida; order Solanales; family Solanaceae; genus Nicotiana; species Nicotiana attenuata. The sequence goes on along the minus strand of NW_017671731.1, from coordinate 160,587 downwards.
GAAAGCATCCCCGATGTTACCTTTGGAAGCTTTGGACCAGTTACGAGGATTAAAGCAAGCTCTTTAGGACAACAAGCACCGCAAGTGTTGTCCGCATCAACCCCTATTTTAGGATCTTCATCCTCAAAAGGAGCAAGATCTTCCATAAATGCACCCGAAAGAGGAAGCAATGTTGCTGAAAAGATCAAGAAAACTCTTGCTCTGCTTGACCTCTTCGGATCCAAGTACTCTGCTGTGAAGGAAGATGATGATGCTTCAAGTGATGAATCCTCCCCACTTACACCACAATGCGTGAGCCAATCGAGGATCAATCTGTGTGACAATCCATGCTACTCTCCATCGTCCACTACAATCACGCAAGCCATGGTGACAAATATTTATTTAAGGAGGAGCAGTTGGCAAACTTGATGGAAGCAATCGCTGGCTTGACCAAGTGCATGCAAAAATCAAGATGCTAGAATCGACAAGCTAACAGATAGGGTGGGAGTCTTGATGGAAGAAAAATCCATCCACGTACCTGGCAAGTTCCCAGAAGTTCCATAGAGTGATTCTCCCCCAAGACAAGTAGCATCCGCTAAGGCTATCCGTGTCTCATATGAAGGGATGATTCCTGTCACACCTCCTTTTTTCTTACTACACCCCGGGAAGGGATATAATAAAGGGAGTTTTTTCAATTAAAGGACAATCGAAACAGGATTCATTTTGTTAAAAATCAGAGTCACCACTTGGGAGATTTATGGTGTCCCAAGTCACCGGTTTGAATCCCGAATCGAGGAAAAGGTTTGACTCTGTTTAACAGTCGCGAACCAGAAATTCGAGTAAGGAATTCTGTTAACCCGGGAGAAGGTCTTAGGCACTCCCGAGTTCCGTGGTTCTAGCACGGTCGCTCAACTGTTATATTCGATTTATTTATCTGATTTTACCTATGTGCAAATTTTAGCTTTTAACTGCTTTTATTCAATTTTTAAAGAATGTTGAATGTCGTTTAAAACATGTCTTTGGATCGCGTCACATGAAATGCACCCGCAATCCTAAACATATTTTATTCAACGTTTTGGGATTTGGATTTGGGTCGCATGAAATGCGCACCCGAGTTTAGGAAGGTAAAATTATTAAAGAACGTGCCTAAAAGCGACTAACGCGTTATTAACTTTGCGAGGGCCATAGAAATTCGCTAAATGGCACACCTCAAGTTCTGAGTATTTTTAAAGACATAATTAAAGAGGGCCACGCAATTTATCATTTTATTTGGCGCGGCGCACCTCAATTTATTTTAAAAGGGCGTCCTAAAGATGAGCTACAATTAGCTATTAGGATACGTCTCTACTCCTAAAACCTAATTGGTTGACATTATGAATTAACTAACATCAAGGTATTCAAGAAAAATTGGGCCCCAAGATCAAGTCCAAACTCGAACAAGGACGCTCCCCATTACTAAAGAGACCCTTAGCTCGAGTATGCCACTTAACTTGAAAGGCCCAAAGTCCACCATTTAATTTTAATGCCATTAAATCCAAAAGTTACTCTGGACTGCCACTACTTTGGGCCCGAAACCAACCTAGCCAAAAATGAGGCCCAATAGCCCCAATAACACCACAGGAGCGCAGGAATTAGATCTTATGGTTGGCCCTTTTTGGGCCTGAACGGAGGCCCCAAATCTCCACGAGGTACCACTCGAAATGGGCCTCAGAGGTCATGCCTTCGATCCCAATCAACAACAGAAGGCAACTCGAATTTTAAGAACACAATAACAAACAAATAAACATCACACAACCTGAAAATGATATCAACCGTTACATTGATGGTCAAGAGCATTGGTGGCTTGATTGAAACAATTAACCATATGATCACAGTTCAGTCAAATTCATACATGAGCCCATGACTAATTTACTTGATTATCAAATTATTGAATTAAAGGAGTCCCTCAACCACCTAATACCCACAGTTCTTATAATCACCCTAAATCATATTGCACTTCTAAATCTTACACAGATGAAATCTCATGCTATAACGGGTAACACTTCTCTTTACTCCAACTATTCAGAGCTAAACCCCCATGAAAAATATCAATTAACATACAGCTAAATACAAGGAAGTTTCAGGATACGTTATATAAGAGTATTGATTATGAATTTTCAGGCTAAGTTCAAGTGACCTTCAGATTTAAACTCAAATAATAAAAATCTAAATTTAGCATTATATCTGACTGTCCAACAGTCCATATTAAGGTTACATCATAATAACATAATCAGACTATCTTATCACATTCTTTGAATCAAATGTCTAGCATATAAACATACAAAACAGAATCAATGCTAAAATAATAGTAATTGTTGACAGAAATTAAACAAGTGCTTTTCATTCCATCTTCAAGTCAAATTTACATCCTGAAAATTAGAGTTTGTACCTGGAACAGCAATTAGAAACCAAAAGTGAGAAAAGGGGTCCAAAGAGAAGTAGCAACAGTAGAATTAGCCCAGAAAAATGCTTGAGAATATCACTTGAAACCAATTTTTGAACTCAAATGACTCCACACAAGATTCAGACTTAAATTCCAACCAAAAATGGACCCAAACTTGAATACCACACTCACTTCAGCTCATTTCCTTATTAATTATTCAGAAATTTGTCATAGAGGGAATACTACATGAAGATTCAAAGATTTTTTCAATGTAACAGTAGTATTTTCGTGCTTTTGTGCTCAAATTTGGGTGGAACCAGTATTATTTTGCAGACTCTCACTTCTGTATTTTTTTCCAGCTCTCAAAACCTTTCTAAAATAGTAAACTTATGCAGCTTTATTTCTGGATTTTTTCAGCTCCTAAAACCTTGCCCTCTAAGGCAAGAAATGGTGCCTTTATAGGCAAACAACTAGGGCAGCCCTGCAGGTTTTGTTTTGCATTTTAGTCCCTTTTTAATTCTTGTTTTTTAGCTTAGAAACCCCCTTACTTACTGACTTGCTACCCAAGTCACACTACTATAATTCTGAAATTACAATAGAACCCTTTCTAGGTGCTTCTAGTGGCTTCTAATTTCAGTTATTAAAGATTCACTGACCCTAAATACCTAGACTACCCTTTATTTGGATTCTAAATTACTACCCTAGTCAAAACCTAGTCCCAGTCCTTTTACCTTGGTCCACTAACCATGGTTAACTATCTAGGGGCTGGAATCAAATAGCTAATACCAAACAAATCCTAAGAATTGAACTAACATGGAAATTAATTTTAACAAGCAAACAAAATTGAAACTAAAGTCAAATTAACAGCACCATTATGGATTATTCAATCGATACCAAATACAAAATCCAACCAACAAAAAACCAAAACAGAAAAATCAAGCCAAAACTAAAACAGGACAGAATCAACAAAATCAATCAAAACCCTAAGAATTCTAAATCAATTAACATGAAGACAATTAATCAAGCCTAAACAAAACCCTGAATTAGTCCAAAGCTAATTGACTCCTTGAATGAACACAAACGGATCAAACAATCAATAGAATAAAAGAAGAGATGGAGGAATAGACGAAATTACACCAAAGAAAACGAGATAGAGGAAATACCTAACGAAATATCCGGACAGAAATCTGCGAGGATCTTCAACATGTCATGTCCTGATTCAATCTGAGGCTATTCATGTTCTTTTAACCAAAAACACATAGATAACCTCAGAACGAAACCAAAACCTTGACGAACACTTCAACTGGAAGTTTTTGGATTTTTAGGGTTAAACTAAATTCGAGATTCGAGAGGTTTCAGGGATGTTTGAGGGGAACTAGTGTAAGATTTATCATGAGGGAGGCAAAATGGATCTCAAGGTATTGATTTGGGGTGGTTTGGAGGCGGCGCCGCCGTGTGCGGCGGAGGCGGCGCCTAGGGTTTGGATTATTCGACGACTTTGATGAGGATTTGTAGAAAATGAAGGTCAGATTCGTGATGAGGATGACGAGGAGGTGTTATGGTATAATTTTGGAGTCGTTTGGTGACCGGCCGCAGCCGTGAGGCGATTTCCGGCGGCGGTCTAGGGCGGTAGACGGCGGGGACTGTCTCTGATGAGAGTGAAGTGAGGGAGACGGGCGTTGGGGGGGGGGGGGGTAGGGCGGTTCGCACACTTATATATTAAGTGTACCCGACTTCCCAGCCGTTAGATCGAGTTACCTCGACGGCTGGGATCTTCCCTTGGTTAAACGGAGTCGTTTTGAAGGGGGTGGGAAATGGACCGGACTGGGGCGTTTGGGCTTTGGACCAGGGCGGTTTGGGGGGGAACTTATTTGGGCCTTGAGGAAATTTGGACTGATCAGCCCAAAAACAGGGCTCCCTCTTTTGTTTTTCCTTTTTTTTCTTTTTTTTCTTTATTCTAATTTCTTTTAAATTAAAAATAAAACCCCAATTAATTCGTAATCAAATTATCCTACTGCATTAAATTAATTAACTCTAACTAACAATTACCGCAAATAATTATAAAAGAAAAACTACTAAGATTCCAAAATTTAAGATTAAAAACAAAAGTAAACTATTTTTTGTGATTTTTTTATATTTTTGTAACCTTCTAATTACTAATTAATTCCAAAAATATGCAAAATTAAACCCTAAATGCAATGCATATATTTTGTATTTTTATATGAATTGAAAATGCACAAACAAATACAAGCAATTAACAGAACATGGCACAAAAATTAACAGAATTAAAAATAATAAAAAGAAATTATTTTGTTTGAAATTATGGGAGTAATTCATATAGGGCAAAAATCACGTTCTCACAGCTGCCCCTCTTTGCTCGAAAATACGAAGAGTTTTCGTGCAAAGATAAGTGAGCAAATATGAGCGATTTTTGCCCGTTTGAATACTCCGTGTGAAGCATTTTTGAAAGATTTGACCGCACCCTGCTTCTGAGGTTGCCTACATATCCTTGGCTAAAAAGGAATCAGGTCAGTGTAGTTCGGGAATGTCTGGTAGCTGGGACTACCATAAAGCTGTGATTTCACTGTTGCTGCTGCTGCTGCTGCTACTGCTTACTGAACCCCCTTATTACACCGTGTCAAAAATAAAAAGAAACTAGACTAAGCTATGATCTATGAATTACAAAAGTCCTATCTATGTCTTCAAACTTGATCTTGTGGTTCTTGTTGCCTTGTTAATTTGTATTCTCGCCGGTGGAAATTCTTTTGTTGTTTGCTTGGGACTTGTGATCTGGGAATGCTTCGCCATTTTCTCCGAGTGATGTTTGACTGCTAAGTACTTGAAGCATATGCCTCTGTTCTCCAGGCGAGCTCCTGATTGCTAAAACTTGAAATATATGCCTATGTTCTCCAGGCGGGCCTCCTGATTGCTAAAAACTTGAAATATATGCCTTGTTCTCCATGCGGGCTCCTGATTGCTAAACTTGAAATATATGCCTCCTGTTCTCAAGTGGGCTCCTGATTGCAAAACGTGAAATAAATGCCTCTGTTTTCCAGGCGGGCTCCTGATTGCTAAAACTTGAAATAAATGCTCTGTTCTCCAGGCGGGGCTCCTGACTGCTAAAACTTGAAATAAATGCCTCTGTTCTCCAGGCGAGCTCCTGATTGCTAAAACTTGAAACAAATGCTTCTGTTCTCCAGGCGGGCTCCTGACTGCTAAAACTTGAAATAAATGCCTTTGTTCTCCAGGCGGGCTCCTAACTGCTAAAACTTGAAATAAATGCCTATGTTCTCCAGGCGGGCTCCTGACTGTTAAGACTTGAAATATATGCCTTTGTTCTCCAGGCGGGCTCCTGACTGCTAAACCTTGAAATAAATGCCTCTATTCTCCAGGCGGGCTCCTGACTGTTAAGACTTGAAATATATGCCTCTGTTTTCCAGGCGGGCTCCTGATTGCTAAAACTTGAAATAAATGCCTCTGTTCTCCAGGCGGGCTCCTGATTTCAACAAAAATAGACAAACAAAGAAGAATTTTCTGTCCCAGTTTTGGTGGACTGGGCGATCGTGTTACCGAATATTACTAGAAATTGAAAGCTAAAATCCTGAATTGTACTTCCCTTGTTCTCCAGGGGAGCGCCTGGCTGCTGAACTTAAAATGTATTCCCTTGTTACGGTGGGCGCCTGATTGCTGAAATTTGAAATGTATTCCCTTGTTCTCCAGGTGGGCGCCTGATTGCTGAACTTTGAAATGTATTCCCTTGTTCTCTTCAGGTGGGCTCCTAGATCGCTGGAATTGATGTATTCCGCTGTTCTCCAGGTGGGCGCCTGACTTCAACAAAACAAAGAAAATTTTTCTGCCGCCAGTTTGGTGCGTTGGGCGCATCATGTTACCAAATATACTAAAAATTTGAAAGCTAAAATTTGAATTGTACTTCCCTTGTGTCTCCGAAGGGGGGCGCCTGACTGCTGAACTTAAAATGTATTCCTTTTCTTTTTTCCAGGTGGGTCGCCTGATTGCTTGAATCTTGAAATGTATTGTTCTTTGGTCGTGTCCTGAGGGATGTGGTGTCTCTGATTGCTGAAATTTGGAAATGTATTTCCCTTGTTCTCCAGTGTAGGCGTTCTATTGGCTGATATTTTGAGAATTGTTTTCCCTTATTTCCTCAGTGTGTTGGGCGCCTGATTGCTGAATCTGAAATGATTCCCCTTGTTCTCGTTGTTTTTGGTGTTTGTTGCTAGGTGTTCTGCCTGATTGTGTACTTGAAGTATTGTTATTCCCTTTGTTCTCCAGTGTGGGCGCCTTGACTT